>NC_140917.1:32911652-32927458 GCF_045865225.1 Trachurus japonicus
GATCCCATAATAACTGATAAGATAAGAAATCAGCACAAGTTGATGGGCAGAGCAGACGCTGGTGTGAATGAGCTGTCACGCTGCGTCCACAGGACTGATTTATTGAACTGAGAGCAAGCGGGCCGCTGCCTTCACTGTGTCTGCCACTCCTACTCTCTGTATTCTTTCTTCTCTCTGTATGAATCACTTTCTTCCACTCATCACTTTTGCAAAGAGAGCCAGTCCAGACTTCACTGACTGTCTGCTCGCTCACCCTCTTTTATATTCATCCGTGTTCCACCTTTATCTCCCCAGGCAATTTTCGCTTTCCAGCTTTAAGCTTTTTACCCACCTCCTCTTCTTTGACTTTGTTTTCTCATAATCTTTATAAGAAGCCATTCCACCTTTATTCTCCTCTGCCATTATTCTTAGTGTGGTTTTCCTCCAGGTACTTTTCTCATCCTCCAAAAACCAACTGTTTTATATTTGTTTCAGCAAATTCCTTGATGAGTGGCTCTTTTACAGTACAAACAGAGACTTTAGCATTGAAGTGTTGTTCTTTGTGGTCACTATAGTGATGTCTTTATTCCAGGCAGAAACAAGCCAGCAGGAGTGGGAGGTTTTCATCAGACCTGTTGGCTGCAGTGAACAGGTGTGAAGAAGGCAGCACCATTATCACACAGCCTGCTGCCTACAGCCTTGAAGGAGCACAAAGCCAAGACCTCCATTACCTGAGACTGAAACAAGGATGACGGAGACACCCTAAACTTCAGGGTCACATAACAGCTGCTTCAGGTCCAGCTTTGGTTTGCATGCAAAAAAAGATTATTTTTTTAAAAGTGGATATGGACAAGACTAAGGCGTAGTCCATACGAACACGGGTATCTTTGAAACCAAACCAAACGAAAAAGGGGCTGGGCTATAAGGTTAGGTTAGGTTCAAATGTATTCATCCCCAAGAGGAACTTCATTTGTCACACCAGCATAATGTAAAAGAGAAACAGGACATTATGAATAATAAATAAATCTATATCATGAACTATAAAAAATAATTCATCAAATATGAATTGATGCATGAATGCAATGCAGTCATTTTGAGGAAGAGGAGACCATTAAGATGCTGGCATCAGTTTTTGGCAAGTGGAAATGTACATTTTATGGGTAGTGTTGGCCATTTGGAGGTATTTCAACAGGCAAGAGGGGCTGGGTGAGGTATAATCAGTCAAATATGATCCTCCTGATGAAACCAAGTCATTTTGAGGCAGAAAACCCCTTTAGGTTACAAGGAAGGAGCTTTAATGATACCAGGAGACTTCAGTCATGTTTCCCTCATGGATTCACTAGCAGAGGTAGTGGAGAGACGTTAACTGAAGATGAGGAGCAGTGGTGGACGGCCCCTCTCTCTTTGCTGCAGGATGGAGAAACATACAGTAGAAGATCTTTTGTACCTTTAGCCACCTGGATTTTTTGATTCTTCTGCAACTGGTGATGAGCTGACAGACAAATGAATTTCCCTTTGGGGATTCATAAAGAAATTCATATTCGTATTTGTATATCAAACACATACTGTAAACATTAATATAAATAGTATTCCTTATAAACATGTTTCTAATGCCTGGTAAAGAAACTATAAAGAACTATAAGCACAGATGGTTATAAAAAAAATGTTAAAGTTTGACAAAGACATAATAGATAGAAATGGGGCGAAAGCACTTTACCAGCAGCGTGCACTCCCACGGACGGAAATCAGTTTTTGGCAGATGATCACTTTTGGGCAGCAGTGCTTCTTCAAATGAAGCACTTAACTGGAACAAGAGGACTCCATCTTCTGTTGGCAGATGTAAGCAGACAGACACTTACCTGAAATGGCATCAAATATATAGTCTGCCAGTGGTTTCAGGCTTTTTTCTGTGTTTAAAAGACAATTGTAACAAAGCTATCTATCGAGACAGACATGACACTGCCAAGACTGATAATGCTTGGCAAGAGCAGAGTTCCCTATGATTTTGGGGGAAGGTTAGTGTGTTGCTTTGTAAGTATGCCTTTTCAAGGTGTGCAATGTGTCTTTTTTGTCTTTAAGGGAGAACATTTCTCTCTGCATTAACAGAGACGGAAGAGCAACTGGGCGGTAGTGAGTTGATGATTTTCCTTGACAGAGGACTAAAGAATGTTTTAATGAAATCAAGTTAAACTTAGCTTAGACATTTCAAAGGGTGTTTTATTCAGTAACTAACACTAGCCATGTTTCCATCCAAAGTGATTCGAATTACTGGGAAATGCGCATTAAAAGAAATTCGAATCATGTGTGTTTCCATCTACGGACTTTGCACCACCCCCGGCCGGCCGGCCGGACGGACGGACGGTCTGATTTGAACACATTAGCGCGATTTAGCGCATATGTTTATTACCGTCATAACGCGACCCGTGTGTGTGTGTGTGGGAGAGAGAGAGAGAGTTGCGCCGCCCCAGACTTTATTAATGATAAACTCTGGACGCGCTGGTTGATAAGTTTGGTTTTTACTGAGGAGGAACTATGAAGAACTGTGCAGTAGGCCTAATCACATATGAAGGTGTGTGGGGGCTTTTATTTTGCCGTGGCAATGCGCCACAATTAATTAATTGTTGTGTGACAGCGGAAACGCTGATGTTGTCTTGTGAGTGAACTGCAAACACGGGAGCAGATGGGGTGAAAGTGCGCTACGTCACACTTGATTCATACAGCTGTTTCCATCCCATTCGAATCAACCAAAACCCGGCCATAATGAGCGTATTTCAGTTTGTGCGAATCAGGGGATTTTAATTCGAATCACGGCGTTTCCATCATCATTTTCCGATGCGATACATCTCGATGCGCATCTAAACAGCTGATGGAAACGCACCTAGTGTGTGTCAGTCTCATAGAAGTTCGTCTGATTTAGCTTTACTTGAGTTGCCTACAAAACAAAGAACGTAGCCATAAAGGGCTAAAATTGTACAAAACATAGAATCCAAGAGTATGAGATAACTATTTTAAAGATAAGAGACTCAGAACACCCACATCAGTGAAGATGCAGCACACACCTGCTGCAGAAACAAAGATGAGGAATGTACTGATGAGCACTGATCACTGGAACAAGAGTTACAATCCATGAAAGACTGGCTGTTGAATAGCATGAAGACATGTTAAACACATGTTTAGGAGGTGCATACTGTATAATATTTCATCAGTGCATGAATCAAATAAATATTGTTTCATTTAATTGTGTTGGATGTTGATGTTTCTTTAAAGGGATAGTAGCATTTTTTTTTTAAAGTGGGGTTGTATGATCTACAAATAGCCCCTAAGTAATTGTAGTAGAAGACTCTCTGCACTCCTCCCGTTAGCAACGCCAGCCCATAGCCCTGCCCAGAGATTTACAACATACAGTGTTGTGAACAGACCCAAAGAAACGGCCTATTTTCGCAGCCTAAAAGAGGTTTTACCTGGGAAAAAAATACACAGTTCCATTGTTCACTATAATATAATTTTTTCCAGCCCTTTGAAGTGCAGGAAAAACTCAGTTTTTATTTGGACCTAACCAACTCATGTATCCCTCAGCCCAGGGTTAGCGCCCGCTGATCAGCAGTTGGTTATAGGTTACAAAAGGTAAAAGGTAAAAGGTAACAAACCTACTGCTCTGACTATTATATAGGGATTATGGCAGTGGGCCAATTTGCCAAAATGTTGAACTATCCCTTTAAGGTTCCACTAGCTCTACCAGCTAGTTGCTAACTTGCTAGTTGCAGTGTTAATGAGAACATCCACCTGCTGCTGCTGAAAATGACAGTGATGAGAAGACCATGAACAAATTCAGTTTGAAGAGCTCTTTTCCAAAACGCGATAAACGCCAAATTTTAAAAAAATGAGTTTGTCACGCCATTTTGCTGTGTACTGAGCCTATTCACTGCTCCATCAACGTCTCACGTCAAATCGCTACATTTCCCTGTTTAAAAGGCACCGCAAGATGCAGTTTCCCTCCAAACCGCGATAAGCACCAAGTCTATTTTTAGCCAAAACGCGACATCTCCTCCCTCTCCTCAGAATTCTATGAGCAGCTCCATGCAGTCCAACATGGCGGTGCTCTGAACCCAGGTCTGTTTTCAGTCATTCATTCAGTAGTTTCTGGGTTCTGTGTTAATTACTGTATCTGTTTATGTGGTGGACACTGTGCCATTAAAGCAGAAGTAAGTGATATATTTGTGTTAATATAAGTCTTAAATAGTTATATCTTCCGACAGCAATCACTTACATAGAGTGTTTGGACTGAAACACGGGTCTCTCAGTCCCTCTGCTCTGCTCTGAGCCGAAGAGAAAACATTTATCGTACCCTACAGTTTTTATCCAATGAGGAGAGAGAACGGCATGCAGGGCTGTGTGTGCAGCCAAGGGACGCCGTGAATGTGGCGACGTAGGGACGAGGACTGTTATGGTGCGTTCAAGGAAACTCGTATTTTTCCGACCGTGAAGTGGTACCAGTTCGATCTGGTACGAGTTCACCGGTCGGAAGTTACGAGTGGCCGTTATAGTGACTTTCACCGGTAAAACAGGTCGGAAAAACACGAGTGGGTTGCCTGAAACGCTACAAAGTCGTAAGTTGTGACTTGAAGCTGTAATTTACGATTTCGAAAGCCTGCCTGGAACGCAGCATTAGCGCAAACGACCGGACCACTTACTTCTGCTTTAAGTATACCCCCACAGCCCCCGCATACCGTACGAGCCCCGCCCCCGCCTGTAACGCCGGGTGTCCTCCGTATCAACGATCGATTTTTTTTTTTTTTTTTACAGCAAAGACGTAGTTTTGTTTACAGCAACATGTGCTCACGTCATGATAGCGTCTGTATTTTGACTATTAAAACTTCCATAGTCCATAGTTCTCTTTGTTTAACATGTAAAGAGACAGACATCATTACCGCCCCCCTCCCTCCCCCCGACGTGCGCGCACACACACACGCACACACACACACACACACAGAGAGAGAGAGAGAGAGAGAGACACGCAGCACCTCAGTGATGTTCTCATGTCATGTTGGTTGGTTTTTCAAGACAGAAACCATCAATTTTTGTTTTTTTAAATGTGGATTTATAGCGTTTTGAGAAAAAATTAAATAAACTTTGAGTTTTTAATCAACAATATTGTTGTTTGATTTAATAATCATTGTTCAACATGTCCAGACTGAGCCAACAATCATTTTAACAGGATACATTGAATATTAACAAAATGGGTGGGTCTAGGTAAAAAATGTCATTTTCTGGAAAACTATTAAAATTGATTTATAGCGTTTTGGAAAAGAACTCTTCGTTTGTTTGCAGGCAACAAAAATGAACAAAAATGCTATTTGTGATAATTACATCGGTATCAAAGTTGATTCTTCAGCGCATCACTGTTGTTTCACTGATATGATCTGATTTGTTTCAGCTGTCAACTGACCAAATGTATCCAGAGTCAGAATTGATCACAGTTACAAGGCTTGAAATTCCTAAACCCTAATTATGGCTTCTACCATTCACTGAGCCAAAAATGCTCTTTATGGAAAGCAACTGTTTAGCGTGTCTAGTTTTGCTTTCACACCAGGCAGATAAATGGTTGTAATGCCTAAAAAACCTTGTAGCCTATTTTTGTGTTTAAACATGAAAAATGCCAAGCTGTGGCCTTGTAGTTGAATATGTTCTTTCTTTCTTTTTTCTGCATGTTCTCCATGTTCTCCTGTCTGCTCACATCTCTGCACTAAGTATTTTTAAAGAGCCCATTAAAGCTTCAGACTCATTGTCTGACCTAACCTGGGAATATGTTTGAGGAGGGAGGTAAAGGTGGGACAGTAATTGCACAATTATACATAAATACCTCTTTGCTGAAACATAAAAATATGTGCTACCTATGTGTCTGATATGGGTCAACAATACACAAGAAATTGATTCTAATTGTAATTCAGCTAGTAGAAAAAAATAACATCTGGTCTTTTTTAAATCCTGATTATTCATACATTCCTCGGTTTTATCAGTGCTTTTCTTGTTATTTTAACGTGAAACAGTTTGACTGTAATGTACTTTAAAAATAAACTTTGATTTACAGCACAACATGTAACTGTAAGATGCAGCTGTGACTTGGCAGGTGGTTTCTTTTTAATCAATAAACTTTTGATTCACACCCCAGGCATCCAGTGTGTTCCTGACCTCATGTGTCAGGTAAGCCATTAAAGGTCTATAGAGTGGAAGGGGGAAATAATGTAGGTCCAAGGAAAATTACTTTAAAAGCCTGTATGTTGTTTTTTTTTGTATGACCTCGATTAGAACTGGAAGATAGGAAGAAGTACGATTTATGGGAATGCAGAGTTCTTTTTGATATAACTTTTGATAGTACATTCAGGATGTCCATTTGAAACATGAAAAGTGGAGCACTCTGGGTTGAATAATGTAGTTTCAGGCATTTCTGCTTTTCAAAACTCCCCTCTGCAGTGTTTTGTTGAAACTGAAACAGCACCACCGGCAGAATCCAGAGGAAATAGAGAGCTTTTTTTTTCTCTGCTGTTGGAAATAAACCACTAAAATGTGAGGGCAGTCGCTGTATATCAGCTCTCAACAGACACAACTTTCACACATTCTTGAACATAGAAGATGTCTTTTGTGGATGTCTGGACTGGACTCTGGGCTTTGTCCCTGGGCCGTCACTGCTGACCATGTTCCACTTTCCTGCTTTGTGATGATTGAGGTCTGTAGCTGAGGGCTGACTTTGGCAACAAATCAGAGGAAAACATGGCCTATTTTAACCAGGACAGAAACCACATGTGTATGAGTGGACTGTGCATTGACCATGGGCTTCCAGGGCTTCCATTTGTTACTGCAATGTTGAATAAGGGTAAAAATAGGCATCTGACGACCAGTTTATGAGCTGTATGGTGCCTAAACCCCATTACATGTCCTGATTTGAATTCCAACACTGTCATGAGCTACGCATAACGAGGGTCACGTGTTTCCGTCAATCAGTATGTCTCTGTCAGTGTTGGTCAGTGGAGCCGTGTTGTGTCATAGTCTGCAAATTGGTTCGCTGTCAGAGTACTTCTAATCAGCCGAAGCAGAAATGAAATGTGTGGACAGCAAAAACCTAAAACAGCAGCAGACGAGGCAGTTAAATGAAACAGTGTTGAATCTGATAATGAACTACAAGAAGAAAACCGTGTGGATTTGAAATAATCCATATATTTACAGCAGGAGTGTACTTCTTTCCCTATTTCTCTCATATTTTGTTCTCAAACATTTTTCATTTCATTTTCTTTATTGAACATGTCAAGAGTAAAAACAAAACAAACAAAATAACAAAAATAAAAACAATGAATACATGTATATTCATCATCTCTAAAGAAGGTGCCTTAACTATAACTATAGTTATATAGTTATATGCCTGTCATGTTCAAAAGGGGAAAGAAGAAGTTAAAAACTTTTCTGGTCCTACCCCCTTCTGCTGTTCATATAATACTAATGAGAAAAAAAAGAGTTTGTGAAATAACTTGAATGAATTATTATCAATACATTATAATACATTGAAATACATTTAAGAATTTTCCATAATTGCAGTCACAAATGCTTTATCTACCGCTCGCTGTCGCCGCCAAGCAGAAGGGAGAGGTCAAGCTGCCCCGCCGCTACGCTACGGCGAGGCGGAGGGATCGCCGCCAGCGAAGAGGCTTCTCCGCGGCGGATCCCCCAGCTGACCCACAGCCGGCCCCAGCGGGCCCGCCGCAGCAACGCCCCGCACGAGACCCCAGCGCGTCCCGTCCCGCGGCGGCTCGCAGCACACCCAGGACGAAGCTGTCCTGGGACACACAGCGACCAAAGTGGCAGTTAACGGGAGGGACGGCACCGGCAGGCTGCCTCGCCGCCCTCCCTCATTGTTCATATGGTTCTGTATGTTCTGCTTGTGTTCACTGTTCTGTGGATGTGAAAAATGATTTTTTATTAAAACATGTTACTTCACTAACAGAGCAAAAATTCCCCCTCCCACCTCCACCATGCTCCCCGCTTGCCGCGCAGCCCCGGCCGGTGTAGTCACCGCTACACCGTAGGTTAGGCTGCCGGTGGCTTGTGTTACACCGTCACATCCCCACAGCGGGCCCGGCAAGCAAGGCCCCCCGGTCACGGTTTCACAAGCACACTCACACAACACACCCTCTACCGTCCCCGTTGTGGGAGACGCGGTAGAGCGGAGCACCGTTGTCAACTGGGTAAAAGCTACCGTTGTCCCTCTATATGAGCGCTACAACCGGCGAGGCTGCACAAGAAAACATCGCTCCCCACTGGTTGTAGCGACCACACAGTTAGCCCCGCGTGCTGCTAGCCGACACCGTGTCACTTCCACGGTGCGTCCGGCTCAGCGTGTTGACCGGCTGACGAGCGATGATTGTCACCGCCGAGCTAACGGCTACAGCGGTGACAAGCATCGTTCGCAGCAGCACGGCAGGGCTGTGTTTCCGGACAACGAGACGGCTGCCTCATGCTCGTCTTACCCGCGCCGCTCCAGTGAAGCGGCCGGGCTAACACAAACTGTCTCCCCGGTAAACAGCAGTGGAGCGATGGTTGTCACCGCCGAGCTAACGGCTACAGCGGTGACAAGCATCGTTCGCAGCAGCACGGCAGGGCTGTGTTTCCGGACAATGAGACAGCTGCCTCACGCTCGTTTAACCTACGCCGCTCCAGTGAAGCGGCCGGGCTAACACGAACTGTCTCCCCGGTAAACAGCAGTGGAGCGGCCAACGTGTCTGACCGCTCTGGTCCTGTGGCTGTTATTTCCACGGGCGGATCTAACAGCGGCAGGGACGTCATGACGGTGAGGTGCCGGGCGGCGGTGGTGCGTTCAGGTGACACCACGCCGGCTCGGACAACAGAGATGCGTTCACGGACGGCCCCGCGAGCTCGGACAACGGGCCTGGTGCGTTCAGGGTAGAGGTAAGATCGGGCCTAAAAAATCCAGCCCGACCCGACCCAGGCCCGCGGGATTAAAGCCCGACCCGACCCGAACCCGAGCAATTAACTTGATTTGCAGGCCCGAGCCCGAACCAAACCCGAAATTTCATATTTTATTTGTGAGGACTCAGAGTACGTCCTTAATCTAGCGCGGCACTTTAAGAGAGAGAGAGAGAGAGAGAGAGAGCGCAGAGAGAGAGACGGGGAGAGGGAGAGAGAGAGAGCGCAGAGAGAGAGACGGGGAGAGAGAGAGAGAGAGAGAGCGCGCAGAGAGACAAAGAAGAGCAATGACGGGGTGGATAATAGACAGACTTGGGTTTAAGATCTTGGGCTTACACTGCAAGACTATTCGTCTGTTCACATCTCAAACTGCACGAGCGTCCCTCTTCAGTCCTACGTCTCAGATCAGTCTCAGACCCACTAATTGCACGTCGTTCTACGATTGCGCTCCACCACGATTACCCTGCGATGCCGCTGAGATTTGTGCTGCTCTATAATTGCTTGATTGTAAACATCAAATTGACATTGGTTCCTGATGTTGGTTCCTATAGCAGAGTCCATGTGGAAGATCAGACCGACAAACACACAGACAGACAGCGCGCATCACCTCCAAGCCCGGTGCTGCAGAGAGAGAGAGAGAGAGAGAGAGGGAGAGGACGGCGCTACTCTCTCCAGCCAGCTGACGTGTAGTTCACCTGCGGCTCACCTGCAGCTGTCAGAGGAGCCTCACTAGTTCTCTCTCTGGCCTGCACTTTAAAAGTTCAGCTGATCAGGTCAGCTGAGCTGAGCCAGAGCACAGTGGACGTGGCTGGTGTAGGCTCGCTATTTTATACTGTAACGGCAAGAAAAAAAATAATCGTCCTCAATCGCTGATTGTCTGATAGTAGCCTACGTGTGTGTGTATTTGTCGGGCTGATCTTCCACCAAGGACTGCGCTGCATTAGTGATCATCACCCGGTCACCCTGTCTGTCACAGCTGTGGTCTAACTTCAGCTTCTCACTTCCCTGTCCCTCCTCTCTCTGTCTGCCCGTTCTAACTCCATCTGACGAAGTTCAGCATCCTGTCCTGTTTAGTTAAATAGCAATTACCTTACAGCGCCCTCTCTGTTTTTTTTTCCCTAATTATTTATTTTATAACAAGTATTCCTCAGTTTAGTATCTCCACACATCGTTTATACATTTCTATATTAAAAAAAAAAAAAAAAAAAAAAAAAAAAGTCAGCGAGAGAGAAGCCCGGCCCGACCCGACCCGAACGTAATTTCGGGTCGGCTCGGGCTCGGGCTCGGGCTCGGGCTCGGGCTCGGGCTCGGGCTTAAGATCTTACCTCTAGTTCAGGGACGACTCAGCCCTTTCACAGAGGGCCCCCCATGGGCCAAACTCCCGTTTATTGCGGGTTTGGCGGCGGAGAGGGCCGAAATTGTGTACCACAGCTTTCTAGAAGCTGCTCCACAGCTGTCTGCGCGTCCTCTCACGTGTTTTTACGAAGCATGGCAGAGCAGCTGCGTACTGACAGACTGGCTGGACAGGACCCTCAGACTAGGATATTCTCTCCAGTTCTGCAGGCTCCCCCCAGCGTTCAGGGGCATACAAGAGATGAATCTATCCTCTCAACAAGAGATAGAGTTCCTCGAGGGGGAAATTCAGGACCTGCTATCAAAACAGGCCGTGTCAATTGTCCCTCTTCACGACAAGGAACGAGGTTTTTACTCCCCATACTTTTTGGTTCCCGAAAAGACGGGGCTACAGACCCATCCTGGACCTCCGTGCCCTGAACACACGTATCGGTCGCAAAACGTTCCGCATGCTAACCACAAGGAGGCTGCTGGTACTCGTCCAACCAGGCGATCGGTTCTCAACCATCGACTTGAAGGACGCTTATTTTGACGTCGAGGTGGCACCAAAACACAGGAAGTTCCTGCGTTTTGCATTGCAGGGAACAGCCTACGAATACAACAGGCTGCCATTTGGCCGTACTCAGTGTCCACTCACGTGCGCCCGTAGGCTCATTCGGTGATGGCCAGGTCCAAACAATGGGCCATTTTTTCACACAGTTCAGTTGATACTTCACCTGACCAAGTTGGGTTTTGCCATCAACTGGAAGAAGAGCAACCCCCAACCAAACCAGCGGGCCGAATACTTGGGGATTGTGCTCGACTCTGTCAGCCTGAGAGCCACTCTGTCGGAGTCCAGACGGACAGCCCTACAGCAGGAGGTTCTCAAGCTGCAACAGGGTCCACGTGTCACAGCCTTGACCGTCATGCAAGCACTGGGGCACATGGCAGCAGCTCACCCGGTGGTTCCACTAGGACTGCTGCACATGCGTCGCCTGCAGAGATGGTTCGCCAGCCTACGCTTAGACCTCAAGAGGCAGAAGTTTCGGCTGCTGACGGTCCCCCCAACAGTGCGGGGCAACCTGCAGTACTGGGGGTCCCCACGACATTTGTTGACCGGGACACCACTAGGACGAGTGACCTCGTACACGTCGGTGTTCACGGACGCCTCCCTGATGGGGCGGGGAGGCACCTGCCTGGGGAGGGCGATAGGTGGTGTGTGGCCTCCGGGGGAGGACCGCCACATCAACCTCCTCGAGTTACAGGCAGTGTTCCTGGTTCTCCAACACTTCAGTCACCTGTTAAGGGGGAGACACGTGTTGGTGAGGACCGACAATCGCACCACAGTCGCTTACATCAACAGACAGGGCGGTGTACATTCCGCTGCCCTGTTAGCGATGGCGGAGAACCTGTGGTCATGGGCTTCAGAGCACCTACAATCTCTGAGAGCCCTCCACGTTCCAGGAATCGAGAACAGGGGGGCCGACCTCATGTCAAGGGGCGGCCCCCTGGAAGACGAGTGGAGACTGCAACCAGAAGTGGTACAGCAGATCTGGACACGATTCGGGAGGGCAACGGTGGACCTGTTTGCCAACAGGTCGAACACCCACTGCCCCCATTGGTTCTCCCTGAGCCCGCAAGACCATCCACCCTTGGGGGTGGACGCGTTTGCACACGCTCCATGGCCAAGAGGGCTACTTTATGCCCCCCCCCCTCCGTCTCATCCCCCAGCTACTGGAGAGAGTGAGAGTGGAGCGGCTGAGGGTCATTCTGGTGGCTCCCGACCAGCGGTCGGCTCCGTGGTACGCAGAGCTGACCACAATGATGGCGGCCCCACCATGGCCCATTCCCAAAATCCGGGGGGCGCTGTCACAGGAGGCAGGCGCGATACAGGCGCTGCCGATCCTGGGCCAGTCACTTCAAGCCTGGGCCCTGAAAGGGACAGGTTAATGCGGACTGGGCTGACTGCGCAGGTGGTGAAAACCATCCAAGCGGCTAGGGCTGGATCCACCATTGCCTGTTACAGGGCTAAGTGGTTAGGTTTCCAGCATTGGTGCGAAGAGAGGGAAGTGGACCCACTGACATGCTCAGTGGGAGACACTCTTTCCTTTCTACAGCTTTTGGTTGATAGAGGGCTGTCTCACGCGACTGTTAAGGTTTACGCTGCAGCCATCTCATCATGCCATGAAGGGTTGGGCGGAGGTCCAGTCTTCGCCCACCCTCTGGTAAAACGGTTCCTGCAGGGGGTCAGAAGGCTACGACCAGTGGCACGCACTTCTGTACCACAGTGGGAATTACCACTGGTACTCGAGGCCCTCACAAGGGACCCCTATGAGCCTTTGGAACGCCCCTCCTTAAAGGTGTTGTCGTTCAAGACAGCGTTGCTTCTTGCTCTGACGTCAGCCAAGAGAGTGAGCGAATTGTGTGCCCTGTCAGTCCACCCGAGTTGTTTACTCCTTCGCGGGGACCGCAGTGGTGCCATCCTTAAACCGAACCCCTCCTTTCTTCCTAAGAACATAAGGAGCTCATTTCGGTCCAGAATCATCCAGTTGGAGGCTTTTCACCCTCCCCCTCATGAGGATTCGAGGGAGGCGAAACTGCATCTCCTATGCCCTGTGCGTGCGTTGACATTCTATGTCGACCGAACAGCCACTGTCAGGAACACCGACCAGTTGGTTGTGTGTTATGGTGATGGGATGGCTGGCAGAGCCCTGTCCAAGAAACGCTTGGCGAGGTGGATGTGTGAATGCATCCTCTCAGCCTACAGTCAAGCGGGTCGAGAACCGCCCACTGTGGTCCGGGCGCACTCCACAAGAAGTGTGGCGACGTCTACGGCCCTGTTCAGTGGTGCGAGTGTTGAGGACATATGTACGGCGGCATCGTGGTCTTCACCCTGCCCGTTCATAAGGTTCTATCTCTGGGATGTATCAGGCTCCTTCTCCAGGTCTGTGCTCACTGTAGGGTCACAGGACATGTGAGAGGAAGGATGTGTCAAGTGTTTTTTAATACTTGATCCCCACAGGGTGTCATGCACCTGCATTGGACTGTGCTCTGCTAGGACACTGTCAATGAGGTGCGCAGGAGGTCTAGGGTTGAGACCCCTGCGAGGTTAGACCACAACTTCACCCAGCCTAGTCAGGTGCTGCTAACTGGGATGAAGTTGGACCCGTTATCACTCCATACGGTGGCTAAGATTAATAAAGTGGTGACTGGGTCTTGGTACCTAACCGGTAGCTGGTGTGGTCAGTGGGCGGAGCCTCTCCCGCGGCAGGGAGTACATAAATCGGGGCTTCGCCTACTGTACCCATAGAGTCCAGTAGAGGGCGAAGCCTGTGTGAGATATAACGAAGGTTACGATATTGTAACCCTAGTTATATTAACACAGGCGGAGCCCTCTACTTAGGGCCCTGCCGCTCTTTCGCCTTACGCTGAAGTTTGGTGGAATGAGGGCAGCTGGCGGTGCATCTGCTTATATAGCCCGCTAAGGGCGGGAAAGGTAGGCACGCCATACTGGCCGGCTACGTACATGCAAATTTCAGTGGGCCATCGCGCGTACGCGATTGGAGGAGAGATATACCCATAGAGTCCAGTAGAGGGCTCCGCCTGTGTTAATATAACTAGGGTTACAATATCGTAACCTTCGATGTTTCCTAGCAACTATACACAATGAGTCACTAAGGCACTCTTTTATTTCAAATAAATAAATAAATAACTTCATTTATATAGAACTTAAAAACAAGAGTGCTTTGAAAAAAAAAAACAGAACAGAAGAAGAACCAATAAAGAAAACAAATTAGAAATCATGAAAGACTATAAAGTCCAAGCAACACAGGCAACAAACTGAGACAGGGGGAACCAAATAATCCATAAAGATGCAGTTAAATGAGATAGAAATAGATAGAAAAAATAATAGAAAGGGGTATAAAATATGAAAAGATGAGAAGTTGGACCAATTAATGCTATCAAAAATGAAGCTATAAGAAGAGATAACAGCAGTTGGATAAGTTGTGTGTGAATTCAGGGGCTGCACCCTGTGGAGGAGCCGGACACAGCTTTGGTAAATGAGATGGTGCACCCAGTGGAGGGGTGCGACATTTCCAGGCCCACCCAAAGAGTCGCTGCCGTTGCCTAGCAACCATACCAGCTGATTACTCACCAGGTATTCTCTGCAGATTAGCTACACCATCACATTTACAAGTGACTTGAATTAAAACACAAATGACAAAGAGACAGAACAATTTTATTGAAGTCATTTGATTGATGCTTTGACCACCCCCGCCATTTCTGTGCAGTGATTCAAGTGGACTGAAATGCATTGTGGGATAGAGTTGTCTGCGAAGCTTAAATACTTCAAATTCTGTGCGTTTTCGGCCATAACTCGCCGAGGGAAGGTCGGACACTGTCGGACCCGACGGCTTTCCCCCATAATTCGACCACGCTGAACACGATGGTGTGTGGCTCGTATTTTTCTGACTTACCGTTCTTGAGATACAGCCGATTTCGCCCTTCTTTTCAAGGCCACGCCCCCTTATCTTGAGAAAGTTGGGTCGGACTCGGTATCGTTGGAAAGCTTAGGTCCTCAGCTATCCACACACGTTGGTTTCACGAATCTAACACTTTCCTACCCAGAGTTAGGAACTTATCATCCCTTGATTCACTTAGCCTATTTCTTACTTACACCTGGACATGTCATTTTTACTAACCTTAACCAGTCCAAAGTTCTTGCTGGGTCGTCTGCTGCATGCTGGACACTCAGTGGCGCCACCTGTGCCCAAAAAAAAAATGGGGCACAGCCAAAGAGTCCAAATACTTCCCTCTTATCACTTAACTGCAAAAAACTACTAGCGGAAATATAGAAAGTGGCGTCGGACTTTGTTTTTCTGGATAGCTGAGGTCCGTAGCTTTCCGTAGAACTTTTCCCCGCGTCTCTAGCACATTCCTAGCCAGAGATATGAGCCTGGGAGCATGTGGAGGCCAATTTTGGCCCACTTTGGCCCGCCTAGGTGCGTTTTCGGCCATAACTCGCCGAGGGAAGGTCGGACACTGTCGGACCCGACGGCTTTCCCCCATAATTCGACCACGCTGAACACGATGGTGTGTGGCTCGTATTTTTCTGACTTACCGTTCTTGAGATACAGCCGATTTCGCCCTTCTTTTCAAGGCCACGCCCCCTTATCTTGAGAAAGTTGGGTCGGACTCGGTATCGTTGGAAAGCTTAGGTCCTCAGCTATCCACACACGTTGGTTTCACGAATCTAACACTTTCCTACCCAGAGTTAGGAACTTATCATCCCTTGATTCACTTAGCCTATTTCTTACTTACACCTGGACATGTCATTTTTACTAACCTTAACCAGTCCAAAGTTCTTGCTGGGTCGTCTGCTGCATGCTGGACACTCAGTGGCGCCACCTGTGCCCAAAAAAAAAATGGGGCACAGCCAAAGAGTCCAAATACTTCCCTCTTATCACTTAACTGCAAAAAACTACTAGCGGAAATATAGAAAGTGGCGTCGGACTTTGTTT
>NC_140917.1:32927558-33005919 GCF_045865225.1 Trachurus japonicus
CCCGCGTCTCTAGCACATTCCTAGCCAGAGATATGAGCCTGGGAGCATGTGGAGGCCAATTTTGGCCCACTTTGGCCCGCCTAGGTGCGTTTTCGGCCATAACTCGCCGAGGGAAGGTCGGACACTGTCGGACCCGACGGCTTTCCCCCATAATTCGACCACGCTGAACACGATGGTGTGTGGCTCGTATTTTTCTGACTTACCGTTCTTGAGATACAGCCGATTTCGCCCTTCTTTTCGAGGCCACGCCCCCTTATCTTGAGAAAGTTGGGTCGGACTCGGTATCGTTGGAAAGCTTAGGTCCTCAGCTATCCACACACGTTGGTTTCACGAGTCTAACACTTTCCTACCCAGAGTTAGGAACTTATCATCCCTTGATTCACTAAGCCTATTTCTTACTTACACCTGGACATGTCATTTTTACTAACCTTAACCAGTCCAAAGTTCTTGCTGGGTCGTCTGCTGCATGCTGGACACTCAGTGGCGCCACCTGTGCCCAAAAAAAAAATGGGGCACAGCCAAAGAGTCCAAATACTTCCCTCTTATCACTTAACTGCAAAAAACTACTAGCGGAAATATAGAAAGTGGCGTCGGACTTTGTTTTTCTGGATAGCTGAGGTCCGTAGCTTTCCGTAGAACTTTTCCCCGCGTCTCTAGCACATTCCTAGCCAGAGATATGAGCCTGGGAGCATGTGGAGGCCAATTTTGGCCCACTTTGGCCCGCCTAGGTGCGTTTTCGGCCATAACTCGCCGAGGGAAGGTCGGACACTGTCGGACCCGACGGCTTTCCCCCATAATTCGACCACGCTGAACACGATGGTGTGTGGCTCGTATTTTTCTGACTTACCGTTCTTGAGATACAGCCGATTTCGCCCTTCTTTTCGAGGCCACGCCCCCTTATCTTGAGAAAGTTGGGTCGGACTCGGTATCGTTGGAAAGCTTAGGTCCTCAGCTATCCACACACGTTGGTTTCACGAGTCTAACACTTTCCTACCCAGAGTTAGGAACTTATCATCCCTTGATTCACTTAGCCTATTTCTTACTTACACCTGGACATGTCATTTTTACTAACCTTAACCAGTCCAAAGTTCTTGCTGGGTCGTCTGCTGCATGCTGGACACTCAGTGGCGCCACCTGTGCCCCAAAAAAAAATGGGGCACAGCCAAAGAGTCCAAATACTTCCCTCTTATCACTTAACTGCAAAAAACTACTAGCGGAAATATAGAAAGTGGCGTCGGACTTTGTTTTTCTGGATAGCTGAGGTCCGTAGCTTTCCGTAGAACTTTTCCCCGCGTCTCTAGCACATTCCTAGCCAGAGATATGAGCCTGGGAGCATGTGGAGGCCAATTTTGGCCCACTTTGGCCCGCCTAGGTGCGTTTTCGGCCATAACTCGCCGAGGGAAGGTCGGACACTGTCGGACCCGACGGCTTTCCCCCATAATTCGACCACGCTGAACACGATGGTGTGTGGCTCGTATTTTTCTGACTTACCGTTCTTGAGATACAGCCGATTTCGCCCTTCTTTTCGAGGCCACGCCCCCTTATCTTGAGAAAGTTGGGTCGGACTCGGTATCGTTGGAAAGCTTAGGTCCTCAGCTATCCACACACGTTGGTTTCACGAGTCTAACACTTTCCTACCCAGAGTTAGGAACTTATCATCCCTTGATTCACTTAGCCTATTTCTTACTTACACCTGGACATGTCATTTTTACTAACCTTAACCAGTCCAAAGTTCTTGCTGGGTCGTCTGCTGCATGCTGGACACTCAGTGGCGCCACCTGTGCCCAAAAAAAAAATGGGGCACAGCCAAAGAGTCCAAATACTTCCCTCTTATCACTTAACTGCAAAAAACTACTAGCGGAAATATAGAAAGTGGCGTCGGACTTTGTTTTTCTGGATAGCTGAGGTCCGTAGCTTTCCGTAGAACTTTTCCCCGCGTCTCTAGCACATTCCTAGCCAGAGATATGAGCCTGGGAGCATGTGGAGGCCAATTTTGGCCCACTTTGGCCCGCCTAGGTGCGTTTTCGGCCATAACTCGCCGAGGGAAGGTCGGACACTGTCGGACCCGACGGCTTTCCCCCATAATTCGACCACGCTGAACACGATGGTGTGTGGCTCGTATTTTTCTGACTTACCGTTCTTGAGATACAGCCGATTTCGCCCTTCTTTTCGAGGCCACGCCCCCTTATCTTGAGAAAGTTGGGTCGGACTCGGTATCGTTGGAAAGCTTAGGTCCTCAGCTATCCACACACGTTGGTTTCACGAGTCTAACACTTTCCTACCCAGAGTTAGGAACTTATCATCCCTTGATTCACTTAGCCTATTTCTTACTTACACCTGGACATGTCATTTTTACTAACCTTAACCAGTCCAAAGTTCTTGCTGGGTCGTCTGCTGCATGCTGGACACTCAGTGGCGCCACCTGTGCCCAAAAAAAAAAATGGGGCACAGCCAAAGAGTCCAAATACTTCCCTCTTATCACTTAACTGCAAAAAACTACTAGCGGAAATATAGAAAGTGGCGTCGGACTTTGTTTTTCTGGATAGCTGAGGTCCGTAGCTTTCCGTAGAACTTTTCCCCGCGTCTCTAGCACATTCCTAGCCAGAGATATGAGCCTGGGAGCATGTGGAGGCCAATTTTGGCCCACTTTGGCCCGCCTAGGTGCGTTTTCGGCCATAACTCGCCGAGGGAAGGTCGGACACTGTCGGACCCGACGGCTTTCCCCCATAATTCGACCACGCTGAACACGATGGTGTGTGGCTCGTATTTTTCTGACTTACCGTTCTTGAGATACAGCCGATTTCGCCCTTCTTTTCGAGGCCACGCCCCCTTATCTTGAGAAAGTTGGGTCGGACTCGGTATCGTTGGAAAGCTTAGGTCCTCAGCTATCCACACACGTTGGTTTCACGAGTCTAACACTTTCCTACCCAGAGTTAGGAACTTATCATCCCTTGATTCACTTAGCCTATTTCTTACTTACACCTGGACATGTCATTTTTACTAACCTTAACCAGTCCAAAGTTCTTGCTGGGTCGTCTGCTGCATGCTGGACACTCAGTGGCGCCACCTGTGCCCAAAAAAAAAAATGGGGCACAGCCAAAGAGTCCAAATACTTCCCTCTTATCACTTAACTGCAAAAAACTACTAGCGGAAATATAGAAAGTGACGTCGGACTTTGTTTTTCTGGATAGCTGAGGTCCGTAGCTTTCCGTAGAACTTTTCCCTGCGTCTCTAGCACATTCCTAGCCAGAGATATGAGCCTGGGAGCATGTGGAGGCCAATTTTGGCCCACTTTGGCCCGCCTAGGTGCGTTTTCGGCCATAACTCGCCGAGGGAAGGTCGGACACTGTCGGACCCGACGGCTTTCCCCCATAATTCGACCACGCTGAACACGATGGTGTGTGGCTCGTATTTTTCTGACTCACCGTTCTTGAGATACAGCCGATTTCGCCCTTCTTTTCGAGGCCACGCCCCCTTATCTTGAGAAAGTTGGGTCGGACTCGGTATCGTTGGAAAGCTTAGGTCCTCAGCTATCCACACACGTTGGTTTCACGAGTCTAACACTTTCCTACCCAGAGTTAGGAACTTATCATCCCTTGATTCACTTAGCCTATTTCTTACTTACACCTGGACATGTCATTTTTACTAACCTTAACCAGTCCAAAGTTCTTGCTGGGTCGTCTGCTGCATGCTGGACACTCAGTGGCGCCACCTGTGCCCAAAAAAAAAAATGGGGCACAGCCAAAGAGTCCAAATACTTCCCTCTTATCACTTAACTGCAAAAAACTACTAGCGGAAATATAGAAAGTGACGTCGGACTTTGTTTTTCTGGATAGCTGAGGTCCGTAGCTTTCCGTAGAACTTTTCCCTGCGTCTCTAGCACATTCCTAGCCAGAGATATGAGCCTGGGAGCATGTGGAGGCCAATTTTGGCCCACTTTGGCCCGCCTAGCTGCGTTTTCGGCCATAACTCGCCGAGGGAAGGTCGGACACTGTCGGACCCGACGGCTTTCCCCCATAATTCGACCACGCTGAACACGATGGTGTGTGGCTCGTATTTTTCTGACTTACCGTTCTTGAGATACAGCCGATTTCGCCCTTCTTTTCGAGGCCACGCCCCCTTATCTTGAGAAAGTTGGGTCGGACTCGGTATCGTTGGAAAGCTTAGGTCCTCAGCTATCCACACACGTTGGTTTCACGAATCTAACACTTTCCTACCCAGAGTTAGGAACTTATCATCCCTTGATTCACTTAGCCTATTTCTTACTTACACCTGGACATGTCATTTTTACTAACCTTAACCAGTCCAAAGTTCTTGCTGGGTCGTCTGCTGCATGCTGGACACTCAGTGGCGCCACCTGTGCCCAAAAAAAAAATGGGGCACAGCCAAAGAGTCCAAATACTTCCCTCTTATCACTTAACTGCAAAAAACTACTAGCGGAAATATAGAAAGTGGCGTCAGACTTTGTTTTTCTGGATAGCTGAGGTCCGTAGCTTTCCGTAGAACTTTTCCCCGCGTCTCTAGCACATTCCTAGCCAGAGATATGAGCCTGGGAGCATGTGGAGGCCAATTTTGGCCCACTTTGGCCCGCCTAGGTGCGTTTTCGGCCATAACTCGCCGAGGGAAGGTCGGACACTGTCGGACCCGACGGCTTTCCCCCATAATTCGACCACGCTGAACACGATGGTGTGTGGCTCGTATTTTTCTGACTTACCGTTCTTGAGATACAGCCGATTTCGCCCTTCTTTTCGAGGCCACGCCCCCTTATCTTGAGAAAGTTGGGTCGGACTCGGTATCGTTGGAAAGCTTAGGTCCTCAGCTATCCACACACGTTGGTTTCACGAGTCTAACACTTTCCTACCCAGAGTTAGGAACTTATCATCCCTTGATTCACTTAGCCTATTTCTTACTTACACCTGGACATGTCATTTTTACTAACCTTAACCAGTCCAAAGTTCTTGCTGGGTCGTCTGCTGCATGCTGGACACTCAGTGGCGCCACCTGTGCCCCAAAAAAAAAATGGGGCACAGCCAAAGAGTCCAAATACTTCCCTCTTATCACTTAACTGCAAAAAACTACTAGCGGAAATATAGAAAGTGGCGTCGGACTTTGTTTTTCTGGATAGCTGAGGTCCGTAGCTTTCCGTAGAACTTTTCCCCGCGTCTCTAGCACATTCCTAGCCAGAGATATGAGCCTGGGAGCATGTGGAGGCCAATTTTGGCCCACTTTGGCCCGCCTAGGTGCGTTTTCGGCCATAACTCGCCGAGGGAAGGTCGGACACTGTCGGACCCGACGGCTTTCCCCCATAATTCGACCACGCTGAACACGATGGTGTGTGGCTCGTATTTTTCTGACTTACCGTTCTTGAGATACAGCCGATTTCGCCCTTATTTTCGAGGCCACGCCCCCTTATCTTGAGAAAGTTGGGTCGGACTCGGTATCGTTGGAAAGCTTAGGTCCTCAGCTATCCACACACGTTGGTTTCACGAGTCTAACACTTTCCTACCCAGAGTTAGGAACTTATCATCCCTTGATTCACTTAGCCTATTTCTTACTTACACCTGGACATGTCATTTTTACTAACCTTAACCAGTCCAAAGTTCTTGCTGGGTCGTCTGCTGCATGCTGGACACTCAGTGGCGCCACCTGTGCCCAAAAAAAAAAATGGGGCACAGCCAAAGAGTCCAAATACTTCCCTCTTATCACTTAACTGCAAAAAACTACTAGCGGAAATATAGAAAGTGGCGTCGGACTTTGTTTTTCTGGATAGCTGAGGTCCGTAGCTTTCCGTAGAACTTTTCCCCGCGTCTCTAGCACATTCCTAGCCAGAGATATGAGCCTGGGAGCATGTGGAGGCCAATTTTGGCCCACTTTGGCCCGCCTAGGTGCGTTTTCGGCCATAACTCGCCGAGGGAAGGTCGGACACTGTCGGACCCGACGGCTTTCCCCCATAATTCGACCACGCTGAACACGATGGTGTGTGGCTCGTATTTTTCTGACTTACCGTTCTTGAGATACAGCCGATTTCGCCCTTCTTTTCGAGGCCACGCCCCCTATCTTGAGAAAGTTGGGTCGGACTCGGTATCGTTGGAAAGCTTAGGTCCTCAGCTATCCACACACGTTGGTTTCACGAGTCTAACACTTTCCTACCCAGAGTTAGGAACTTATCATCCCTTGATTCACTTAGCCTATTTCTTACTTACACCTGGACATGTCATTTTTACTAACCTTAACCAGTCCAAAGTTCTTGCTGGGTCGTCTGCTGCATGCTGGACACTCAGTGGCGCCACCTGTGCCCAAAAAAAAAAATGGGGCACAGCCAAAGAGTCCAAATACTTCCCTCTTATCACTTAACTGCAAAAAACTACTAGCGGAAATATAGAAAGTGGCGTCGGACTTTGTTTTTCTGGATAGCTGAGGTCCGTAGCTTTCCGTAGAACTTTTCCCCGCGTCTCTAGCACATTCCTAGCCAGAGATATGAGCCTGGGAGCATGTGGAGGCCAATTTTGGCCCACTTTGGCCCGCCTAGGTGCGTTTTCGGCCATAACTCGCCGAGGGAAGGTCGGACACTGTCGGACCCGACGGCTTTCCCCCATAATTCGACCACGCTGAACACGATGGTGTGTGGCTAGTATTTTTCTGACTTACCGTTCTTGAGATACAGCCGATTTCGCCCTTCTTTTCGAGGCCACGCCCCCTTATCTTGAGAAAGTTGGGTCGGACTCGGTATCGTTGGAAAGCTTAGGTCCTCAGCTATCCACACACGTTGGTTTCACGAGTCTAGCACTTTCCTGCCCAGAGTTAGGAACTTATCATCCCTTGATTCACTTAGCCTATTTCTTACTTACACCTGGACATGTCATTTTTACTAACCTTAACCAGTCCAAAGTTCTTGCTGGGTCGTCTGCTGCATGCTGGACACTCAGTGGCGCCACCTGTGCCCAAAAAAAAAATGGGGCACAGCCAAAGAGTCCAAATACTTCCCTCTTATCACTTAACTGCAAAAAACTACTAGCGGAAATATAGAAAGTGGCGTCGGACTTTGTTTTTCTGGATAGCTGAGGTCCGTAGCTTTCCGTAGAACTTTTCCCCGCGTCTCTAGCACATTCCTAGCCAGAGATATGAGCCTGGGAGCATGTGGAGGCCAATTTTGGCCCACTTTGGCCCGCCTAGGTGCGTTTTCGGCCATAACTCGCCGAGGGAAGGTCGGACACTGTCGGACCCGACGGCTTTCCCCCATAATTCGACCACGCTGAACACGATGGTGTGTGGCTCGTATTTTTCTGACTTACCGTTCTTGAGATACAGCCGATTTCGCCCTTCTTTTCGAGGCCACGCCCCCTTATCTTGAGAAAGTTGGGTCGGACTCGGTATCGTTGGAAAGCTTAGGTCCTCAGCTATCCACACACGTTGGTTTCACGAGTCTAGCACTTTCCTGCCCAGAGTTAGGAACTTATCATCCCTTGATTCACTTAGCCTATTTCTTACTTACACCTGGACATGTCATTTTTACTAACCTTAACCAGTCCAAAGTTCTTGCTGGGTCGTCTGCTGCATGCTGGACACTCAGTGGCGCCACCTGTGCCCAAAAAAAAAATGGGGCACAGCCAAAGAGTCCAAATACTTCCCTCTTATCACTTAACTGCAAAAAACTACTAGCGGAAATATAGAAAGTGGCGTCGGACTTTGTTTTTCTGGATAGCTGAGGTCCGTAGCTTTCCGTAGAACTTTTCCCCGCGTCTCTAGCACATTCCTAGCCAGAGATATGAGCCTGGGAGCATGTGGAGGCCAATTTTGGCCCACTTTGGCCCGCCTAGGTGCGTTTTCGGCCATAACTCGCCGAGGGAAGGTCGGACACTGTCGGACCCGACGGCTTTCCCCCATAATTCGACCACGCTGAACACGATGGTGTGTGGCTCGTATTTTTCTGACTCACCGTTCTTGAGATACAGCCGATTTCGCCCTTCTTTTCAAGGCCACGCCCCCTTATCTTGAGAAAGTTGGGTCGGACTCGGTATCGTTGGAAAGCTTAGGTCCTCAGCTATCCACACACGTTGGTTTCACGAATCTAACACTTTCCTACCCAGAGTTAGGAACTTATCATCCCTTGATTCACTTAGCCTATTTCTTACTTACACCTGGACATGTCATTTTTACTAACCTTAACCAGTCCAAAGTTCTTGCTGGGTCGTCTGCTGCATGCTGGACACTCAGTGGCGCCACCTGTGCCCAAAAAAAAATGGGGCACAGCCAAAGAGTCCAAATACTTCCCTCTTATCACTTAACTGCAAAAAACTACTAGCGGAAATATAGAAAGTGGCGTCGGACTTTGTTTTTCTGGATAGCTGAGGTCCGTAGCTTTCCGTAGAACTTTTCCCCGCGTCTCTAGCACATTCCTAGCCAGAGATATGAGCCTGGGAGCATGTGGAGGCCAATTTTGGCCCACTTTGGCCCGCCTAGGTGCGTTTTCGGCCATAACTCGCCGAGGGAAGGTCGGACACTGTCGGACCCGACGGCTTCCCCCATAATTCGACCACGCTGAACACGATGGTGTGTGGCTCGTATTTTTCTGACTTACCGTTCTTGAGATACAGCCGATTTCGCCCTTCTTTTCGAGGCCACGCCCCCTTATCTTGAGAAAGTTGGGTCGGACTCGGTATCGTTGGAAAGCTTAGGTCCTCAGCTATCCACACACGTTGGTTTCACGAGTCTAACACTTTCCTACCCAGAGTTAGGAACTTATCATCCCTTGATTCACTTAGCCTATTTCTTACTTACACCTGGACATGTCATTTTTACTAACCTTAACCAGTCCAAAGTTCTTGCTGGGTCGTCTGCTGCATGCTGGACACTCAGTGGCGCCACCTGTGCCCAAAAAAAAAATGGGGCACAGCCAAAGAGTCCAAATACTTCCCTCTTATCACTTAACTGCAAAAAACTACTCCCTGTCTTGTTCATCTGACCGATGGTCCGGCCGAGATACTCCATAGTGTCAGGGGAAGGGGGGGCGTCGCGCGGGAGTGAAGCCGCCGCTGCTACGCCCAGCACACCGAGGTTGTTTGCTGCTGCTGATGCTAGTTGCGCGCCCAGCTGGAATATCTTGTCAAAATATTCCAGCATGTCCTTATCCTGCAGCAGCGGTGGTAGTGGCTTTCTGTGTCCTGACCAGCCGGCTGAGTGCGGGATAATGAGCACAGCCAGAGCGTCTTCGAGCGGGGGCACACCGGGGAACACAGTCTCCGTCTCGCCCTGCACACGCGGAGGTGGCTCACCGGCTTCGGGGGCAGTGGGGGGGGCAGGGGAAGCCCGACACACTCCGCTGCAGTCGTCATGACTTACGGGAAGTTGAGCTTGATAGAAGCGGCGCCAAACACCGTCGAGCCGTCGGAGAGGGAGAGTTCATCCTCCTCGTCTCGTAGCGGCGGCGAGTCTGCAGCAGAGCCTGAGGCGGGTCTGGGCGGCGAAGCTTCATCAGGCGGCGTGGAGGTGGTGTACGCTGGAGCGGCGTCCTCCTCCTGCCGTCGCTGCTCCAGCCCGGCGGTGGCGCGCTTCCTCCCGAGACGCTCGAAGCAAAGAAGATGTAGGTCTGCCGGGGCGATGATGCCGGCAGAGGCGTTGTTCCTGAAGCGGCGACTCCATCCTTGGAGCTAGTGTGACAGTGGGCACTCGCCGACGCTGAAGTAAAAAGGAATGAGGGCAGCTGGCGGTGCATCTGCTTATATAGCCCGCTAAGGGCGGGAAAGGTAGGCACGCCATACTGGCCGGCTACGTACATGCAAATTTCAGTGGGCCATCGCGCGTACGCGATTGGAGGAGAGATATACCCATAGAGTCCAGTAGAGGGCGAAGCCTGTGTGAGATATAACTGTAATTCAGTCAAACGCAAAGGAAGTAATTGCAGCATCATACGCTATGACAAGACATCAGTAGGCTATAATATCAAATTTGAAGGAGCTACTTGTGAGTTCTCCTGGTTGATACACAGTCAGCTAGCATCAACTCTTATTTCTATCACTGAAGTTACCATGCTAACCTGCTAACCTCCAGCTAATCTGTCCTGTCAAGGCCTGATAACAATTCACTTTAGTCAATCTGCTCTACAAACCACCTATGATCACTGCATTATAAAGACAAGAAGTGTACTGCCTCACTCAGTCAGCAAAAGACCACAATTGGTAGCAGAGAAAACTTTCAAATAGCTTTAAACCTTAATTTGATGTCAACAGGACATGACTTTGTATAGAAATGACACTCAGTAGGATCTGCAGGATTTCCCTGTAGAAGACGGCGTCGCCACATTGCCACCATCTTGCGTCGGCCCACTCGCCCCCTCAGAGCACTATGTCTATGGTGCATGTTCTATATAATAACCAGAACTTATTCAGTTTTTGATGGTTTGCCTTGTCATGAACATCAGAAATGAAGTTATGATACTGCATACTTAAAATCATGCATAATTTCAATCATGTTCTTTTCTATGAAAATAACACTATAGTAACATTATGGCAATAGTTAAAGTAATAGCTATATACGGACAAAATTTCAGTTGAGTTGTATAGTATTTTAATTGCAGATGACTGGATCACTCACCTACTGCAGCCAGAGTCAGAGCATGTCGACCGACGCAATATGGCCGCCTGTGAGTTACGTATGCTTGTAGTCCAATCCACCCCCTTGACTGCACCCAGCCCTTCCTTCATGCCCGTGCAGAACCAGCCACAGTTTCGCAATAAATAGAGACCTACTACATTCTGCTACTTGTGGGTCCTGTTCTGCCTGAAGCGCAACCTTAACACATAGATCAGGATAACTAGAAAATATCCAAATAATATGACCCAACATGTACTATTGAGTTACTTTGTGGAATATAATTTTTTGGCCTATAATATCGGGCCATCTCAAGTTAAAGCAGAAGTAAGTGATATATTTGTGTTAATATAAGTCTTAAATAGTTATATCTTCCGACAGCAATCACTTACATAGAGTGTTTGGACCGAAACACGGGTCTCTCAGTCCCTCTGCTCTGCTCTGAGCCGAAGAGAAAACATTTATCGTATCCTACAGTTTTTATCCAATGAGGAGAGAGAACGGCATGCAGGGAGCGTGTGCAGCCAAGGGACGCCGTGAATGTGGCGACGTAGGGACGAGGACTGTTATGGTGCGTTCAAGGAAACTCGTATTTTTCTGACCGTGAAGTGGTACCAGTTCGATCTGGTACGAGTTCACCGGTCAGAAGTTACGAGTGGCCGTTATAGTGACTTTCACCGGTAAAACAGGTCGGAAAAACACAAGTGGGTTGCCTGGAACGCTACAAAGTCGTAAGTTGTGACTTGAAGCTGTAATTTACGATTTCAAAAGCCTGCCTGGAACGCAGCATTAGCGAAAACGACCGGACCACTTACTTCTGCTTTAAGGTATGCGGTGTTTGTTTATTAAAGTTGAACTAGTTATATAAGTACTATTAAACATAGGGCAGGTTATTATCTCCAATTATGAAGAACCCATAAAAAATGATTAGGCAACTGTGCAATTCCTCCCAGCACCACTGAGCATTTTTGCACTTTCAAGCTCATTTATTGTTTTGCCTTTAATGGCTCATAACTTCACTGGTTCTCATTATTCAGCAAGCGGCTGCTCTCAGCCTCCAACACCAGAACATGTTAGTAACTAGCTGTACCAACGCAGTGCAAGAGAAGACATAGATATTCGTATTCATTGCTGGCACTCATTAGTTGACAGTGAAGCCTGAATACTATAGCTCGTATACTCTCAACTTTAAATGGGTCATGCATTAGCAACTTGGTTCAAATGTGGTGTGAGCTGTTTTATTTTAAGATATGTTCACATTCACGGTATAGTAAGAAGAAGTTTGAACTTGCAGGTATAGCCGGAGCTACTGGTTACAGAAGTTCAACATATCCGAAAGGTTGAATACAGATCAGTGCAGCAGCAGTTCATGGCCCTAAGTGTTTCAGTACAGATTCACCCTTTGATCTACAGTTGATTTACGCTTTCATGTTGACCCACATTAGAAAATAAATCACACTCCACTGGGCAGTGAGCCTTGTGAAATGTAATAATGACACCCTGGTTGTATACCTGAGAGAGAAATGAAAGAGATAAATAAAGATGCCTCTTTTATATCTCAAAGTCCAATATTTTCTGTGTGTGAAAATTGGGTCTGGTGCTTCCTAGAAGATAAAAAGCTGCATGCAAAGGCAATTACGCCAAAAAATAAAGACTCATTCATTCAAGCTGAAGAAGTGAGTGAAATGGTAAACAGACTGGAAATGTTTTCACAAATCCTCAGCAAAATGTGATCAATCTGCACAGTAGCTGTCGCTGGGTGTTAAAGTGCTGGGCTTTCTGAAAAGAGGGGCTCAATACAAGTGTGGGGTGTGTATTTTTACTGTTGCAGACATACTGCAGGGAAAACGTGCAGTTATGGAAGTGCCATTTATGAAAAAACCCTAACACCTAGCTGGCACTGGATGTAAATGTAATGTTAGGAAGGCTCCAGGTGGCATCTTGCTGAAGGTGTGTTCAAGTGGATCACCGATGTTTGTGAATACCATGTTCCTGCCTGTATTGTCCATTATGGGGGGGGGGACCCCATTCTGAAGGACCGCCATTCCGATGGTCTGCCAGTCAGAAAATTCCTTCCAAGGGGCCGCTGTTCCGAATGTGTTTTATTTTGAAAATTGACCGGATTCTCTTGTGGTTTGACTTCCTGTCCGGCTTGACACGATCGCGTCGCGGGGATAGCCCCCCCTCCCCCTCCAAAGTTTCACCCAGGTGCGAGTCTGATGCAGCCGCGGCGCTCCTGCTGAAAAATAATGTCCTTGCTCTGTGCTTTGGTTGGGTTTAGGCAATGTAGAAAGGATTTGGTTAAGTTTAGTAAAAAGATCAGGTAGAGGCCAAGAAAGTCTCTGCTAATATGCAACTTCTCCGGAAGTCGAACCCTGATCTCCCACGCCGTAAGCGGATGCTCTAACCACTGTGCTACCAAAGAACTCACTGTATGTGTACCCAGTGCCTTAAACCTTTTAATAGCGGACTTTTTTCAGGTTCGGAATGGCACCCCTTTTCCATAAATAATTAAGGGCCGGCATTCCGACACATTAAAGTAAACGTTCGGAATGGCGGCCCTTCGGAATGGCACCCTGGAACCCCATTATGGTGCCACAAAATGAAATGTGCTTCTTGCTAAAATGTTGAGGGAAAAAAGTGGGTAATAAGAAAAAAGAAGTTTTATAGCATGTGAGCTAGAGAGCAGTGCACCTGCTGCACCACAGATAGGTCCATGATTGCGTTCTTTTACTCACCAACACAACATGTATAGTTGCATGCAGCCAGGTGATATGTTGCAGTGTTTGACTATCACCTCATACACAGCTTGTCTGTGTTGTTGAGATAAAACAGAATATCATGAAAAATTGCTATTTATTCCGATGCACTTTTTACTCGGGAGTTTTTGCAACCAATGTCAGCCGGCTGAGCTCCATGATTCTCAGTATCGGCCCACTGCTGTGTATCGGTGAAACCTTGAGCGATAACACAACGCTTATAAAAAAAACAACAACTGGGCGCCGTCTAACACAGAACACACAACACAGACAGTTCAGAGGGAAGTCTGAATGTCTGGATGTGTGTTCTGTTGCTGAAAGTGACTTTTTTAAATGTGGGCTTTGGCAGCAGCCACTGTCCCTCTACTGTCCAGCTTACCCTACTGAATCTTTCAGTGGTCTGCAGTACCAGGCCAGGCCAGTCTACTGTTGGCCCTCTCTCCATGGTCAGTTAGGATTGGATGAAACATTTTGATGAACCTTATGATTTCCACCCTTTGTCAATTCTGTAACAAACCCTGTAGGTAGACATGTGATGAGGGCTGCAACTAACAACTATTTTGATCAAGTCGATTAATCGATTGACTATTTAAACGACTAATTGGATTATGAAGCATAAAATAACTCAATGGCTCTTATTTAGACAGCTGATAATATTACTCTCAGATATTGTCCCCCTCTGTTAAACATGAAAGGAGGCTGAAAATCACAGTACATGTCTGTTCTGATGATACAGGTCAGTGGTCCCTGAAATGTGTGTTTCTTTCCTACATTCTACATCTCTGTGATGTCTTTATGGGCTTCCTTCACCTTTCAAATGGAACGGACGCACAAGTCCATTGAGCTGTGCACCGCGGATGTGCATGCGAAAACAAGTGCATTGCACTGAATTCACACTGCTACAGCATCGCTTTGGGTTGTGAGCCTGCATGGTGTGTGTCTACATTGAAAGTAATGGTTTTGTGTGCACAAATAATGTTGCATCTGAACAGCCCCCATGCATGCACACATTTCCTGGTCGCAAGTGCACAATGTGAAAAACATGTGATGACCACAAACTAATTATCAACTATTATAATTGGCGACTAAATTTTATAGATTTTCGTCTACTACGTTGATAATTCGTTGCACCTTATATGTAATGTGCCCAGTCTGTAAAGCCATGGAAAAACAAGTCTACAAAATGCCATTTACACGCCACATCCCACGTATGGCATGTCCAATGCATGGCCACAGATCTGAGATATTGTAGAAGGTAGATTGGCAGCAAGAATATGCATAGGAAAAAGTGCGTGATGCAGTCAAGTCAACATTTTAAAAGGTACACACATTTCACTATAGAATAAAGATGCTCCTCATATCTGCACACCTTGCCAAAGAGTCATTATAGTTCTAGGTTTCCTTCCGGTATCCACTGATATTCATTTGTACATCCATAGTTGCATCAGTTTGCAACAGCTAATTCAGATTTTAATGGTGACAAAATATAAACAAATAGCGAAGTGTGTTTCAATTTTTCAACAATATACTTTCTCGTTTATCTTCCTTTATCTCTCAAAAACTCTGGAGTTTGGTGGGTGCAGATGTCTCAGTTCTGTCTGAGGCAGGGTACAAGACGAATGTCAGACTTTGAAAACCTCTAGTAGAGAGAAAATGTATTACTGGCTATCAGAGTACACTGTGTTTTGACAGGTATGATTTATGATGAATGATTTACACAGCTGCAAAAAATAAGAAAGTGGACATTCCCATGTCATATCTCACAGCTGGCAATTAAGTGACAACAACAAACTCACCAGAGACCGCAATACAGGAGAACACTGAAGCTTATCTGCTGAGCTGCTATGTAAGTCGACAGCCAGCTGGCAGTGTCAAGGACTGGCAGACATAACAACAAAACAACTGATGCCTGTCAATGAAAATGCAGCTGATGGTTTAGTTTAGTTTAGTTTATTATCACAGGACAGTGTACAATACCATTAATCAACATGTGACATACAAAAAGAACATTCTTGTCTTAGTGAAAAAAGTCACATAAATAAATGGAAGACCTGTGTTGCCGCTTTGCAGTGAGACACACACAGCAAGGAAGGGACCTTTAACAGGAAAATTAGTTTCTCCTCTTGGTGTTTTCATTGTTTTCCCTTCTACTTAACTCAATCTAACCAGTTTAAAACCTGACAGATCATCTGGTGTTTGCTGCCCACCATCTGTTCCATTGGCCCCAGTGCAGTCTTATTAATACTGAGAGAAGTGCAGACCAAAACTAACTAAATAAGGTGCATTTTGTATGAAACTAAATCAGTTAAATATTAGCCTCTGTGGTGTGAAGGGAGCCATCTCAGACACCTTGGCTCAGTGATTCTAATCTTTAATGGAAACAGGAACCCATACATATTGAATGGTTTCTAAGGGCCTGTGCTCATTTTATTAGTGGAGGCAGCCAAAGGGAACACAACTTAAGCCTCAGGCTTAAGACCAAACGTGTGCTGAAGATCTGAGCCATGTTTTGTAACACACCATTCCTTTAACACCTTCAGGCAAAGGCAGCGACAAAGCAATTATTTCAGCACATTAACACACTAAATAACTGAGGAGAATATTAGATGTTATTCTAAATCTCTTTAAATTAAATACATTTTCTCTTTCCTTTGCTTATACAATGTTTATTTTCCCCCCTTCAACAGTTCAATTGGTAACTCACTCATTGGTCAGGATTTAACTTACTGGGACAGAAGGCCCAAAATACCCACAGCTTTATGAATGTCTGTATGCTACAGTAGAATCTGATTGCTCAAAATCAGGCAGATTTTCACACAACTTTTTCATGGTTGTGGTTGCCATGATTGACAGTTTCCTGTCACATTCCCAATGATCTATGAACTCACAAAGGGTCATGATCGATGATTGGCCGGGCCATGTAGTGTAGTGAGAAGTCTTTCTTGTTGCATTTTATTTTTCATACAATGAAATCACATAGGCATAGCCCATGTGTGAAGGATTTTTAAAACTATTTTTATTGTATTTTAGAATCGCCTGTTTGGTTTTTGGTCATTTTCTCCAAAACCACCGGCCCAATTTCAACCAAACCTTCTGCGTTGGACTCCCCTCGGACCCCCAGATGATATATCCAAGTTTGGAGAAATTTGAAGAAATTTTAATTTTTGGTCCAAAAAAAAAAAAAAAGTGTCGTCTTTTTAAAATCACCTGTTTGGTTTTTGGTCATTTTCTCCAAAACCACCGGCCCGATTTCAACCAAACCTTCTGCGTTGGACTCCCCTCGGACCCCCGGATGATATATCCGAGTTTGGAGAAATTTGAAGAAATTTTAATTTTTGGTCCAAAAAAAAAAAAAACGTGTCTTCTTTTTAAAATCGCCTGTTTGGTTTTTGGTCATTTTCTCCAAAACCACCGGCCCGATTTCAACCAAACCTTCTGCGTTGGACTCCCCTCGGACCCCCAGATGATATATCCGAGTTTGGAGAAATTTGAAGAAATTTTACTTTTTGGTCAAAAAAAAAAAAACGTAAGCCGCGCGCCTGTCGTCTTTTTAAAATCGCCTGTTTGGCTTTTGGTCATTTTCTCCAAAACCACCGGCCCGATTTCAACCAAACCTTCTGCGTTGGACTCCCCTCGGACCCCCAGATGATATATCCGAGTTTGGAGAAATTTGAAGAAATTTTAATTTTTGGTCAAAAAAAAAAAACCCGTAAGCCGCGCGCCTGTCGTCTTTTTAAAATCGCCTGTTTGGTTTTTGGTCATTTTCTCCAAAACCACCGGCCCGATTTCAGCCAAACCTTCTGCGTTGGACTCCCCTCGGACCCCCAGATGATATATCCGAGTTTGGAGAAATTTGAAGAAATTTTAATTTTTGGTCAAAAAAAAAAAAAACGTAAGCCGCGCGCCTGTCGTCTTTTTAAAATCGCCTGTTTGGTTTTTGGTCATTTCCTCCAAAACCACCGGCCCGATTTCAACCAAACCTTCTGCGTTGGACTCCCCTCGGACCCCCAGATGATGTATCCGAGTTTGGAGAAATTTGAAGAAATTTAAATTTTTGGTCAAAAAAAAAAAAAACGTGTCGTCTTTTTAACTCATTGGCTGCCATTGACGTCTATCGACGTCAATCTAATTACAACCGTTCACTGCCATTGACGTCGATAGACGTCAATTGCGTTTTTCAACGGGAAGGGCTGGAGGACGGTCTGGCGGAGCTTGTCCATCAATATCAGGCTTGTAAACTAGTGTAATGACGTGTAGGTGCCCTGTAGGCCCTGTAGGGGGCAGTAGTGCCCTCTTTGGATGAGAGATCAGCATTGATTATGAGAAGAAGAAGCGAGATGACAAGAGATATGCTAAAGAAACTTATGCACGGAGCCTATGTGTTCCGCACGTCGGCACATTATGTACCGTGTGTGTCGCGGTAGTTCGGAGAGGAAGAGGGTCGCGATCGTGAGAAAATGACGGAGATCATTGAAAAAGACACCGACGCTGGACACCGGCGATCAAGCCGGGCCGAGTGGTGAGAATCAGCAGCTGACGGTGCGTCACCACAGACCAGAGCCCAGCTCAACTGACGGCTCGGTGGACGTGACCCGAGCGATTCCGTCCGGATCAACCAGGAGCAGCAGAGACTCGTCCCCACGCTCCAGAAAGACATGAAGGTAATAATATAATACATCAATGGTAAAAATAATAAAATAAACTAACTTGCTAGCGAGCTAACTTTTACTGCTTAGAGAAGGGCGGATCGCTTTGATCGGAAAGGTTAAAAAAAAAAAAAACTCCACATCACACTTGACTACATAAGAGATGTATTTTTATGGTAATTCTATATATTTCTATAATTTACAGGTGGTGGATCGAGCAGTGGTCGACCATGGGGCAGAGGTCATGTGACAGCTACAAACGTACAAAAAAGTTAATGCATTTTTACTGATATTTGTAAATAAATTATTATTTTGCCATCAAAAGTCCTTTCTCAGTGTTGTTTTTGTTGTTTTATAGAAGGAGAACACTGTTCAGATGTGTGAGGTGTCACTAAAGCAAAAAATATCAACGTCAAAGTCACTGTTCTGCTTGACATGTTTCTTTCCACAAAAAGCTTGTTTTCTCAGTGTTTTAGTCAAAAACTGCTGTTTTTGGCGAAACCAGCCTACGTTCTACTGCTGTTTACAAAAGAACGGAAAAAGGTAGAAACAAACTTTTTTTTTCCTATTGAACAAAGAAAGTCTACTCTTTCTCTTGGTAATTTCGGTGTTTATATAGTCATAGAACACAATATTCTGTGGGTCTTATAAGATCGTTCAAAATGCTCTAAAACAGGGGCGGTGCGTGGCGCAGTGGGTAGAGCGGCCGCCCCATGTAGAGGCTACAGTCCTCGCCGCAGGCGTCCCCGGTTCGAATCCCGCGTCGGGCAGACCTTTCCTGCGTGTCATTCCCCCTCTCTCTGCCTCCCCATTTCCTGTCTATCTCTACTGTCATCACTATCAAATAAAGGCAAAAAGCCGAAAAATATACTTTAAAAAAAAAAAAAAATCGCCTGTTTGGTTTTTGGTCATTTTCTCCAAAACCACCGGCCCGATTTCAAACAAACCTTCTGCGTTGGACTCCCCTCGGACCCCCAGATGATACATCCGAGTTTGGAGAAATTTGAAGAAATTTTAATTTTTGGTCAAAAAAAAAAAAAACGTGTCTTCTTTTTAAAATCGCCTGTTTGGTTTTTGGTCATTTTCTCCAAAAACACCGGCCTGATTTCAACCAAACCTTCTGCGTTGGACTCCCCTCGGACCCCCAGATGATATATCCGAGTTTGGAGAAATTTGAAGAAATTTTAATTTTTGGTCAAAAAAAAACAAACCGTAAGCCGCGCGCCTGTCGTCTTTTTAAAATCGCCTGTTTGGGTTTTGGTCTTTTTCTCCAAAACCACCGGCCCGATTTCAACCAAACCTTCTGCGTTGGTTGAAATATATCCGATATACTCGATATATCCGAGTTTGGAGAAATTTGAAGAAATTTTAATTTTTGGTCAAAAAAAAAAGCTGCGCGCCTGTCGTCTTTTTAAAGAGTAAATAAATCCCCAACCCACAGCAGTTCAAATTGGCTGCCTTCAGACCACTATTCGGCTTGGGCACCAGGCCAGCCCACCCTAATATAGCAGGCTAGAACCGGTCCTGCATGGAGTCCGTGAGTTCTTTGATTATAGAGAAGGTACAGGTTCTATGTTAATATTGTTGGAGTGTCAAGGTGCTCAGTCCACTGTAAAAGGGACTTTCAGACTGAACAGTGCCCGCCTGCAGCAAACCCATTCACTGTGTATGTGCTACTGCGGTGCAAGAGCGCACCGCCCTGCGCTGAGCTGAGTGTAAGCCTGTAATCTGCCATATTTTTATTTTATCACTCTAAAAATAGTCAGCCAATTAAAAATGAAGGCTTACAGCCTTCTAGAACTGTCACACTGAGGACAACTCTCCCAGGTGACAACTCAACAGAGCATCAAGGGGACATTTGTAATTCATAGGCCGACAAAACAAATCAAGGATACCCAAAGTAGCTCCTCCATTTCTCATGTTTCAAAGCTCAATAAATATGAATAGCAACATACATAACACACAGTTGGTGACACAAGTCAGAAAGTTTTTACCTTGATCACCAGCACCACAAAAGTTATTAATTATTCCAATTGTATTCATATGCACTTAATTTCTAAGATAGTCAAAATGAAAGTGGTCTTGACTTGTGACAATGAAACTTTGAGATCAATCTGTCCTATTTTGTGTAAATAGGATCTGCAGCTCCCACAACACGTTATAGAGCAGGGAGGCTGTAAAGCAGCATTGATCACACTGGTGTCAGTAACTTGTGTGACCTGCTGGTGTCTGTCAGAGCACTGGAGGGAAAACAGACATCTGCTGGGGCACAGTCACTGCACTGGCACCCTCAGGCCACAGTATAAATGAGGAGAACATGATCAAAGACATGACTCAGGCCTCTCTCTGCTCTCCAGGTAAAAAGTAGAAGTTATCTGGAAACTTGGCCACAGAGTTTGTTTCATCGGTGGATTTTAAAAAGAAGCTGAAATAATGTTCTATTTGAAAATGGATAAAATCATGAAAATCCACACAGAATCATCACCTCACTGTAAAATGTGAATTTTAGCAACTTTAGTTTTTTCCTGGGTTTATGGCTTACAACCTTTTGTGAATCACTTGATTTCAACAGAAAGACGCCTAAGTTTGGAGTTTCTCGTGCCTTTTTGAAACATGTGTGACAGTTGACGGTCCTGTCACTATGCCTGATCATGTGCCCTGGCTACTTGGCCACAGGGATATCCCTTTGGTTGAATGGTCAGCGCGCATGACTCATACCCAGGAGAGGGTTCAAACCCCGCCCAGGCCCTCCTTCGTCCTGCCACACATGTACTGTAATAGTTTAGTCATCAGAGTCACCTTCAGGGTTTTATCGACAAGTGCTTCAAGTGTAATATATTATTCACATGTTTGAAATAAAGTATTCATTCATTCATTCAGTTGTTACACTTTGTTGAGGACCACTTACAGCTGGATGTGCAGCAGTAAGTGTTGTGGTGGTAAACTTCAACTACAATCTGTCCCTAGATTATTTACAAGCCTCCATAAATGAAGATCCTTCTTCAGGTTTGCAAGAAACTTTTTGTCCAGTCATACTTTTTATGCTTCCATGCATGATACCCAGACCCAAAATGCCACATTCACTAGGATGACTAGTGACATTAGGATCACTCAGGGATGAGATGGTTAAAAAAAAACAGTTCTGTAGCACCTTGGAGTAAAACACAAACTGATTACAGTTTAGTGAATGAAAGTCAAAGGTCACGGTCAAAGTGATGTCAAAAATGTGGATGTGGATGACGGGAGTTCATCCTCGATGGAAGTGAGCCTGTGATTCATGAAGTTTTGGGTAGAAAAGCCCACCCCCTACTAGCCATCAGCAGAGCAGGTTCCATAACTGTGATGCAGGATAGAGGGTGGATCGGGCCTGGAAATTAAGCCTGTGCCCGGCCCAAGCCCGAGACTTTCAGACCCGACCCCGAATTAATTAATTAAAAACCAGGCCCGACCCGGCCCGATACCCGAAATATCATTATGCAAAATTAACGTTATTTTCAATGACGACAAACAGCGGCAGCGCAGCTTCTCCTGATGCGACACGAGCGAGCGTCCGACAGTCACATCTGACGCCCTCTGTCCACACTGAATCCGCGCGTCTGTTGGAATGGAAGCACATCAGCTGTGTGCTCGTCCACTCAATATCAGACTGGAGACATAACTACCCGGTTACAAGATGGGTGAATACTTGCTTACGTTTGTAGGCTACCTTTTAAACAGAAAGCAAATATAATGATATATATAGCCAACAGCACATTGTGTCTAGGAACATGAGGAGCAAAAACATAATGCAGACAACTAATAAACACAATGTCTCAGCATCCGAAGGAGGCGATGCGTGAACGGGAAGCAGACCGTGGTGGTTTTCAATCACACACTCTAAAAAATAAATTAAATACAGTAAACAGCATGTGGTCAAAAATTGTGTTTTACGCATGCTTCTGTGTCTGGCAGCGACGATTGCAAGGACTTGGTGAAGAAAAATTCTGGCTTTTCCCAAAAATATTCAAAGGCATGAAAAGCGTGCGTAATGTTTTGCCTTTATGAAAAACATGACATTACTATGAAATTGACTGTTATTTCTAGGCTATTTCTATTACTATGCGATTAATTGTTATTTCTTGACCTTTTTCATGTAATTAGACATTAGACATGTGATTTGACATTATCACGTAATTAGTGGCCTGTAAATTAAAGGGTTACCAAAATTGGGAAATACTTCAGTGGAGTGCAGGCACGTAGGCTATGCACAGTCTGTGATGTGTGGTGATGCAACAAAGTCTCTGGTTCACAGGAAGCCACAGGCAAGTGGGAGCTGAGACTTAAACTGTGGAGCTTCTGAGGGAGAACACCAAACAATCCAGGGAAAAGGAGACAGAAAACAGGAATGCTGAAGCTGTACTCAGGGAGCAAATCAAGGCTGAGGTGATTTCAGGGGCAGCAACAACAAGGCAGGTACAGTAAGTCAGAGAGAGGTGAAGCAGCAACAAGAGGTCAGGCCAGAGGTAAGTGCTGGAGAGTGTTGTATAGAAGTAAAGATCAATCTGGAAAAGACCAAGAGGACAGGAGAGGCTTTAGTTCTGTTCTTGATTGGAGATGAGAAGCAGTGTGCACAGGTTAACTGATGAGGTGGGCGTGGCCAGCAGGCTGAGTGAAGCAGAGGCGGAGTCAGTGGAGTGGGTGCTGAGTGACTGACTAGTTTATTTTCCTTTTAAAACAAATGTATCCTTTTCTAAGTTGTGTGAATAAGTTAATGCAATTATTAGTTTGTATTATACATCTAAGACTAAAAATGACTAATAAACAGTTTTCTTGCTCATCATATTTCTGTTTAACTAACTACATGACATCTCCATAGAAACAGCCCAGCATCCTGCTGCCAGACCTACCAATAGATATAGATGGGTAGAAGTAGAAGGGAGTTCTGTTGAAAAGAGTAAAAAAAAATTGAACGGATGAACTAGTTAATTTAAATTTATATGAACTGAATTTTGTACTAAGTGCGAAGTGGCACAGCACTGCTTGTTGCACAACTACAATCACAGTAAACACAGTAATCACTTGTTGTTTGGAAAATTACCACATTTCCTGTTTGTTGTTCTTTGTGTAAAAGGAAAAAAAAAACTTCCCCTTGTTTCGAGAAAAATTGTGAGAAATCTAAACTTTGTTGAAGGAGAAATATCAGAGCAGACCTGTGACGGAGAGGCCAGACATTTCCATCTACAGTTTGATGAAAAGACAGCTCACCTCCTCAGGGGTGAATTAAATAATTTTAACTGAGTGTAAAAATCGAATGAAATGTGAGCCTTTGTTAGCTCAGAAAACAGTAGCAGTGACAAATCTGATGAAATAACAAGCGTTATTGTGATTCTCCAATCACTAACGGTGCGTCACTGGAATAATTCAAAAGCAAATGAGACTTGATTGATTTGTCGTAGCCTGGAGATTAGATAAGGATTCCTGATTCAGACAAAAACTTTGTAGAAAACATCACACAATCGTCATCATTCAGGTTCACTGACCAGGCTCTCCAAGACTCAACCTGAGTGAAAAACACGACGGCTGTAGATGTTAACAAATTGGCCCGACGAGGCTCCATATGAAAACAACATATCAATGAAGGTCAGGGAAATCAATTGTGAATATCTATAAAGAAGCTGCTTCATTAGGTTCAACAATTGTTCCAGCTCCTGCTGTGATTATGCAGAATGAAGGGCGGCAACTTCCTGAATTGCCCCGGGGGTTGCCTTCGCTTTCTGTGGCCGCTGGGAATTAATTGTAGCTGGAAGCATTAATAACCAGTAGACATTGATGGTGAGCAAAAAAAAAAAAAAAAAAAAGCCTCTCCAACTCCTTTTTTACTTCCTCCACGAACACACATTATTCATTGCTGTCAAAACATGCGTGATGAATGAAGCTGCACTGATCTTTTGTTTTTGTTGTTGCCGCTTCTATTTTGTAGAATACATTACATTGGACTGACCCAAGCTTAAATTTGCTCAATTTTAGATGTATGTAAATCATCATTTAAATAAACTCTGAACTTTGATTCAATATCAGCATCACACAATTTCAGTGAAAAAACACATAATGAATAGAGCGCTGGAGGAAGAGGGGGAGCGATCGATGGCGCTGTGTGTGGTGATCAGAGCGTTGGAGCAGGCTGCACGACCCACTGTGGTTCTGCTGCAGCCGTCATCTCCTTCACATCTGCCTCCCCACAAAACCCATGTTCAGTCGAGGCCTGCAGCTCCATCCACCCCCATTATCATTTATGTGTTTGCAGCTTTATCACCGCTCTAACGCTCAGGTCAGCAGTGGACTGTTACTGGCTCGTTAAAAATTCAGAAAAATGCAAATGCTTCGGGCAACGGTGCATCTACAGTATAGCAGCGGTAACTCTGCAGACACCAGAGAGGAGAAGCAGAGTGAGTTCAGGAGCGCAGCTAGTGAATCCACTTTTACAGCATTATGAGAAAACATGTCAGACTCCTATCTGAGTTTATTCAGCAGGATAATGTTGTGAAGTTACTGAATTTTAGAGATGGTCCTCCAGTAAAAAACAAGATGATATGTGCAGCAGAGTAACATGTCGCTGCTACGGGACATTCTGTAGTCATAGTAATTAAAGCAGGAGCAAAGGGAAAAGTGCTCCGAGTGACGTAGCATAAAGAGAAACAAAGCCCACGTCAATAGGTGACAGGGTGATAAGGTCACCTAGCAGAAATAAGCTAGAAAATAATGATTGTTATAACAGTAACCATGGTGACAAAGGTGTGACACTGTACAGTCTAAGATGTGTCCCATTCTACAGTGTCCATAATACTTTCTGCTCAGGGAATATCTTTAAAGGAAATTTCCCTCCGCCCCTCTCCCCCTACAACATCACAAACGCAACATGGCAACACTGAAATAACTAGCCTACGTAACTACTATACTGAAACAAAAACTGATGGCATTAAAGGGATAGTTCAACATTTTGGCAAATTGGCCCATTGCCATAATTGCTATAGTCATAGCAGTAGGTTTGTTACCTTTATTTGTCGGTGCAAGCTATTTTTTAGAACCACCCAGTGCAGCCACTACCTGCTCAGAGCTACGCTACGGAGGCTAATGGGATTTCTTGGTTTCCCTCATCAAACTCATCAAATACACAATCCAACAACTCCAAAACGCTCTGGTGGACAAGTTGTGACCTGTACATTCACCACACTATGAGATAATAACAAAATGTTACGAGACAGAGTTGTTTTCGAGGTAAATGCAGAGACTGCTTGCTGAAAAACTATTATCTCATAGCGTGGGAACTATACATTATCCCTTAGGTACATGTGTGTTTAACTTAATGTGCCCTCAGGTAGGCTAACTTTAAAGCTGATAGGGCACACACAGTCAAGAGTCCCGGAGTTTTTTGATTTCACCATTAAAAATGCTGAAATGTCAAGACTGTTCTCATCCATCTAGATAAAGGCCAAACGTGTCCCAGAAGGTCAAAGTGTTGGAACTTAAATAACAGATGACATCCAGCAATGTCAGGAAACTTTGACTAACCTTTTTTCGAACTGGTGCTTTCTGTGGATGGGAACATCTGTTGACAGTCAGGCTTGGTTGAGTGTCTAATGGTCCACAATATGACAATGAGCTTTGGAGCATCTACGCAGCATGCATGGCAACAACAGGCTGGTGCATGAGGACAGCTTGGCTTAGCCCTGAAGGAGAACACAACCCTTTTTGCTCTAGATAAGAGGATTTTCAGTCAAAAAAAAACAAAAACAAATGCATGTTATGGCTGACACATCGCTATGCAATGGGCCCAATAGAAATCAGTTAAAGACTGTAAATAAGCAAACAAATTAATGTTGTCTCTAAAGATGGACACAAAACGATTTAATAGTGTGCACAATACACAGATGGGACAATAGGACAATACATAAAACAACAATCTCTTTCAGTCACCTCCAGGTTTATGCTGTGTTTCGCTCGAGAGACATTTTTTAACACAGTTCCAGCTGCTGTCTGAATACCTGCTGGAATCTGGCATGGTTTCATTTCAATAGGCAGCTTGTTCCACTCCACTGAAACTGTGCTGAGAAACTGTTTCCCTCCCTCTCTTGTCTGTCTGGCATGTCTGTGAGATTGTAAAAATTAACTTAATAAAATGTGTGCTGAGGTTCATTGTTGGTATTGTGTTTCTTTAAAGAATACCTATGCAAGTCTGGTCGTTTTTCCTCTGTGTTGCTAACCCTCCACCTGGCCATGTGCATTTGTTTACAATGAAGTTTGTGAAAAATCAATCCATGGTAGTGGATAACGTTGCAAGGTTGGTTTTCAGCCGTGAGACGCCAGGTGGAAGGCAGAGAGCCTCCATTGTCACTCGTAACAAGTCACAAGTCATGTAGTTAACATCACAATTACTTGGGAGCTTTGTAATTAAGGTAAAAATAAAACAAATAGCATAGCCAAAGAAATAATCCTGCCTAGTTCCTCACTTGGGGTCTGAGAAGGAAAAACAGACTCTTTTGAAGCATATACTTCTCTTTGTTATGGTAGATATCATTCATATTGAAAACTTGGTTTCTACTTCCCAGAAGAAGCCAGGGCAGCTGAGTCGACTGAACAATCTGGCAGTGAGTGGGGGAGTCACTGGGAGTTTGAACAGGGGTGAGGTGATGAGCAGCAGGTGTGGAGAGGAGCCTGGAGCAGGTGGCAACGCCCACATGCACACACACAGAGACAAATGAGCCACAAAGGAAATGAACACAAGGTAGAAAAAGTAAATGCTGAAATTAAGATTTAAAAATTGTCTCAGTGAAGTGTGTTCACTCTCTTCATCACCAGGGGTCCTGTCAACACATGGACTAAAATGCCCAGTCAACTCTGCAAAGCACAATGATGAGAAAGTGGTTTTCATTTAGTAACTAGCTGTGTTTTTTTGTCTCTAACCTGATAATCAGTTCATTCAGTCTGACACCTTTTTGTTTTATAGTTGTATTCAACCTAATCAATAGCAAGCAGCGCTCCTGCTGGAGTCAGCTTTTACAGTATTTGATATAAATCTGCAGCAATCGTGGCAATGAGCAGTTACCTTGACATTTTTACATTTTTTAGAATATCAGTGGGCAGCATGGTGGCATGGTGATTAGCACTTTATCCTCTTCGCAAGAATGCTGTGGGTTCAATTCCAGGGCCTGAGGCGTTTCAGCGTGGTGTTTGCTTGTTCTCCCTGTGCCTGTTTGGACACTCTGACCTCCTCCCACAGTGCACATGCAGCTGGATTGGTTCATCTTAAAGCATCACTATGAAGGTTAGTGTGTATGGTACTCTGGTTGGGAAGGGCAACTGTCTGCTACCTGTGTCGTTCCTGGGGCAGCACTGTAGTTTACGTGAATTTGTTGCTGTTGCCATTGCACCACCAATACCGGTGCCGTTGCCGGTACCGGTACCATTGCTGGTGTCGTGCAAAATGACATGGCTCTACGACTGCTTTCATCAGGATCAACAGCAATTGCCAACAAATACACAAACTGTTTATCAGAACTAACAGCAATGGTATGTGTTTGTGATGCACATTTTAACAGATTTCACGACCATATACGCATTGGCTGTTTGTAATGTAATCAAGTATTATATTAATGCAATCATTGTCAATTATGGGTTTTTTTTGTCTCTGTGTTTGGTATGTCCAATATTGTTGTAATGTACTGTAATTAACATGATTTATATCTGGTGTTGCTGTGTAATAAAGACATTTGGCACAGAGAGTGGTTTTCTGCCTCAAATGACTTTACTCACCAGAGTTACATTTAGAAGATTTAACCTCAACCAGTATGTTTTACCAGTACCATTGCAATGCATTTGGAGTTTTTTTCCTTACCAAAAAATTATTCCAGATAAACCCCTTTCCTGGTCCTTTACTAATTTTTCAAGTAGTAAAAAGTAATGATTAAGGTCAAAATGTGACTCTGGTGAGTGGCATAAAGTAATTTTAAGGCAGAAAACGCCTCTCTGTGCAACATCAGGAGTTGGAATCAATTTTTGGCAAGGAAAAACTCCAAATTATGCATTGTAATGGTCCTTTACTCATTTTTCAAGTAGTAAAAAGTAATGATTAAGTTCAAATCTTTACAATGTGACTCTGGTGAGCGACATGAAGTCATTTAGAGGCAGAAACCCCCTCTCTGTGCAATATCAGGAGCTGGAATCAATTTTTGGCAAGTGCAATTCAAAGAAATAGTGTTTCTTTAAAGGTGTTCAGAAAAGAAAATTGAATTTGAGCCCACTGTGGGTCCTAACATTAGTGTAATAACTCATCTATCAGATGATGTAGCCCAAACTTTGTGCAAAATTCTGTTTTTGAGTAAATCTGGGATGAAAGTGGGTTAGTTTTTTTTCCACATTGGATAATGCAGGCACACGGATTATACATCACGTTGATATCGATTCATCAGGCACTGATATTGGATCCGTCATCCGTCAATCAAACGTCTGAGACACACACACACCGAGATTGGTCTCGCCCCAAACATTGAATATCCCACCTGCTCGATAATGACCAATCAAATTTGTTTTCCTTTCTCAGGTAAACAAACGGCCATTTCTGAACACCTTTAATTGCCTCTAGGTATCTAGTATCTGCTCTGTAGACTGGTGACCTACCTGAGGTGCACTCCGCCCTCACCCTGTCAGCTGGAATTGGCTCCAGTCCCACCACCACCTTGCACAAATGAACGGTATAGACCATAGGTGTCAAAGTCAAGGCCCGCGGGCCGGGACCGGCCCGCCAGGCGGTCCAATCCGGCCCGCGGGACAAATGTTGGAGTTCCGTTTCTTTCGGCCCTCTCTCAGCAGTCTGCTGAGCTCACTCCCCCGCCCCTCCCTCACAGATTGAGTGAGCGCCACTTCTCCTCTCCCCCCCGCCCCTCCCTCCCTCAAGTTGCAGCGGACAACAGAGACACAGAGCCGCCGACTCTCACGTATTGACTACTACAACACAACAACAGCGGCTCGTTGCGTAGTGTAAGGACAGCACCGACATTCACCGCTAAAGTCCTGCTCTTGGTCCAGCTCGGCTCGAGTTCTCGCTGGGCCTGAAAGTTAAAACCCAACACGGTCCGACCTGCTGATGAAGCCCCGGCGCGACGTGGCCGGACTCATTAGCGCAAATTCTCGATCCGAACCGGCGTGTCCGGTCGGGTTGGTGGGGCAGAACCGGCCTGGGGGCAGAACTGGCCCGGTGATAAGCCAGATATAACCTGTAGTTACGTATCCACGCACAGCTGGGAGCTCAAAGCAACAGAGGAGGGGAACAGAGAGAGAGGAGAGGGACAGCGCAGCTACAGGTGTGTGTGTGTGTGTGTGTGTGTGTGTGTGTGTGTGCGTGCGTGCGTGTGTGTGTGTGTGAGAGAGAGAGAGAGCGAGAGAGAGAGAGGGAGATGTATTTTTCCTATAGCTACAATTTAATATCAGCCCAATACCTACAATTGTCTGTGTCATTTGCCACATGTGATTTTGACCTAGAACTGACAGCCTTTTTAAGGATTTGCCCCTGACAAAAATATTAAGCCGCTACTGGCTGCTAATTGGTGGAAACTCATTATTACATCATGGAAATAGTATAAATAGGCTATAGGCCTATGTATATCCTATATTGCCATTCAGTTAAAAAAAATATTACAATATTACTTTTGGTTCATATTGCCCAGCCCTAAATTTCAGAATGTTCATATTTTTTTGTATAAAGGATATAGCTCATAAACTGTACACATCTTAATAATGTACTTTGCACAAAGTACAAAGGGAAAAATGTGGAGTTCTTGTTATTTACAGGTTAATATGCAAATGCGATCATTTTACTGTTCCGGCCCTCTTGAGATCAAATTAGGCCGAATGCGGCCCCTGAACTATAATGACTTTGACACCCCTGGTATAGACAATGGACAGAACACAGCCATCACCATCACCATAATAGACAATCATAGCCTTGCTGTAAGTGTACTTCCACTTGCCGTACCAGCATATAAAATGCTCTGATGCATGACAGTCGGGCCAGCAGAGCAAAAATATATAAGTCATGTTGAACATTGTGTGTGAGAATGATAAAGCACATGTGATCTGCAAAGGTAGTCGGCCGATCTCACTTATTGGGGACTGCTACTAGCAGCACCATAACATGAATGCAACATCCCATGTGGAGTAATGAATAATTAATATAAAGAGAAAATAAAGGAGAGTGGGGCCAAGCACAGAACCTTGGGCTACTCCATCAGAAACATGTGTAACCTGTTTGATCTTAGACCATTAACTCTCAAACTCTGGGTTCTGCTGTGAAATAATTAGTTAACTTTGGCATCACTTGGTCAAACAGCCTTATTTCAAGTGAACTCTGCTTCAGTGGGGCTTGATCAACAGGATCAAAGGCTTTAGATATGTCAATAAATAACGCTCTGTAGCCCTGTTTTTTTCAACAGTACAAATACACCTTTCACAACCCTCATATCAGCTATACTCTCACCTGCAGAGCAGAACACAATAAAAACACAATTTTAACTACTTGTTATCAGTCTGGCTCACCTCATCATTGTGTTGCACCATGCATTTATCCATAAAGATAGCCCATACTAGCTACTGCATGGAGTGATGCTGAAGAGTCAAACAAACAAATTTAGCCACATGTAGCATATTGATCAAGAGGCTGTTCAAGAACACAGTTTGATGAAATACACATGCATGATGTTGCTGGGAGCAGGCAGTGCACCAACAGCTCATCCACTATACTGTATATCATGTGTGAAAGCAGGAGTGCTGTGACTAATGGGCCGTGCGCAAAACCTCAACATACATACCGACATGGATCCAATCTAATGACAGAGGGTATATGCTTTCAGCTATACAGTACACATGGACAGTGTGAAGTGATATGCACTTGCAACAACTATTGGATATCAATCAAGCATGTTGCACATTGTTATAGCATCGTATATAATATACCATAAAGCTCTTAGGGCACAGCATTAGGTTGTGGTAATGAGCTGTGCAAAACATCACAATCACTGCTGAGGGCTGAAATGTCTCAAGAGCTCCGTGCTGACATAACTACAAGTAGCTGCACTTCCTCAACACACCACTTGCTTTCTAAAACGATAAAGCAGATGCTATGAGATACATGGAAAATAGAAAACATTAAAATGTTTTGAATGACAGAGTAATACTGATACAGATGGAGGACAAGCACACAAGCACTCACATCACGCTAGTTGTGTTTTGTTGTGAAAATAATAGACATAAGGCAAATGATGGGTTGAAACACACAATTTGTGGGGTTTGAATGTGAAACAGGGAAAGTGACTATTCAGAATAAATAGCACTGAGGTCAGACTTTGTGATTTACCCATCGAGCTGATGCCGCCACCACAGCCACATTAATCAAAAACAGATGAACACAATAAGGGTGTAAAAAAAATGGCATTTTAGAAAAAAAAAAAAACTTGTTTTTTGTGCCATCCACACTGCAAATTCTCCCACTGTGGGACTAATAAAGGCTCCCATCTGTCTTATAAATGATATCCTGTGTGCTCACGAAATACCAAGCCACAGGAGGACTGTGAAGGTAATCAAGTTAGCATGAAAACTGGATAAATAATAAAATGTACACACCCCACTGGAGCTCATTGAACACACGTCGTCGTCATATCTTTATGGTTGTGGTCGTAATGGGTCAGACTGTTCTCTGTAGTGTGCAGTGACATCATACTGTGTCACTGTGAGGCCTCATTAAAGGTCTTGGGCTCATCAGGTCCAACCAATCCTGACTCAAGTCATATTTATTTATAAACCCGTGTAAAGGAACATATGTTCAGTTGTATAAAAAACTAGAAATTACATTAATTTCCACAAATAAATGACTGAAAGATCAGATGATGTCATATCCAGAGGTCTTCAGTACAGATACTGGTGACTCATCTTTAGTGTGACTCAGCCTACGCAGAGTGAGAGGTCTGGGAGATCAGGTCTCTCTGATAATTAACAGCAGTGGAGCAATTTTGGTGCCAAAGGGATTCAGACATTTGTACTTGTGTCGCCCACCAGCACAAATCATGTGAAAATCACCCAGCGCAGACAAAATGCAGTTTTATTCTGCAGCATCGCTGTGCTTTGTTTTGTATTTTCTAAACAGTGCGTGCATGAACAGTTCCCATCTAAAGCTGATTTACCTTTTTATGTGCACTGTGACAATGAAAATGAATGCCTGGGTGGCTCAGCTCAACTGTTTTTAGTGCTCACCTACGCACTGGTCACATTATATCACCGTGGCTGTTAGTTGGCGGAAAAATTGAATTTCTTATTTTCACCAGTCAAGACAAACATAGAGGATTTAGATTTCAGACCAGCTTTAGTTTTCTTTGCTTTCAGAGATGAATCAGCACTGCATAGCCTCCAAAGCTGATGATGACACTGCAACACTGGGCTCCCCTGTTTGCCTACAACACGCCATCATCCATATTACAACAAGACAATCTGAATGGGATTGCTGTGAAGGAAGTGAAGTTATCTGAATTCATAAATATCGCTCTCGTGGGCTGTGCTGCTGGCAGTGTGATATATCGGCAAGTTACATAATGTTGTTTATGGCTGAACCTAGCGGCAGCACTGTGCCTATGTCATATAATGGTCATATCGGTTTGAACATAAAAATGCTTTCAATATGCATTAAATAGTGCAGCACCCCGGTGGGAAATCGCTGTCATCGAGCAGGGGGCCGGCCTTTTCCAGCAGAGTCATCAACTTGCTACAATTGTCTGGCTTGCAAGGCTACAGTTGGAAGACGTGTTTGTGCTGTGAATTAGTGCTAACCAACACAAAGGTATTTAAGATAAGCACAACACAAGAAGTAGTACCAGTGTGGGCTGTGTCTTCCAGTCTAGATTGTATCAGAGCCCTGCTAGTGGATAGATCGGCTTTCTTTATTTGGCAGCGGCTCTTTTCAGTCCAGCGTGCCAAATGGTTCCTCTCTGATTGAAGCACTTTATCTTAATCTGCCCTCAGCTGCTTTTAAGAGGCAGTCTGAGGAGAGATTCTCACCTTGGAACAGCATGAAATTTAACTACAGTGGCTCATTCACTCAGAACATATTTCTCCTTATCAATATTCCATAGCCGTTTTCACATTATAAATGATATACAGAGATTTTAAATGATAAAAACCAATGGGTGCATAACTGGCGTGAATCATTTACCAAGAATTGACTGTTACTAGTGAGAAGAAAAATAATGTTTTAAATAGATCTCCATTTCTAAATATATGTAGCTAGCTGATATGAATGTTAATGTTATTTATTTAAAAAGATGATAAAATATCACCGCTCCAATTACATGTGCTAGTACAGTCATAAATATTATAATGAGTTTCATTTTCTCATGATAAACCATCAGTATAAGTTAGTAGGCAGGGGCGGAGTGGGTCACCAAAATACACCGCACTGGCCCAACCCAACCCCTCCACCCCCACCATTTGCATATTTCTTTACCTCTCAAACAGAGCTGGGACAATACGATGGCCTTAAATGTGACATTCCATATGGCAAAGTCTATGGGTGCCAGAAATAAATTTAAAAATTTAAAAAAAATGCGGGTGTAACAACTTAAGGGGGTCTGGAGTCCTCCCCCAGAAATTGTTGTAAAGACTATTTCCCGTATTCTGGTGCGTTTTAACACATGCTACTTTTATCTAGCTATAGCAAAAGGAGAAATGTGTTATATTTTGCAATTTCCTTCAGAAATTGGCCCCAATTAGATCATGGATTTGTAAATATTAAAAGTACAGAAATGGAAATAGAAATTTCCCCGTCGTCTCGATGGCCACCCTTGTTACGGTCATCTGCATATATGTTCATGTGGACTGTGCTATGGTAAATAATAAGCTAAGTCATAAATGTCCAGGTGACCAGCTCGGATCAAACAGCATTTAATTACAGACAATGGTAGTGTGACAGTTGACGGTCCTGTCACTATGCCTCCAATTGATCATGCGCCCTGGCTACTTGGCCACAGGGATGTCCCTTTGGTCGAATGGCAAACGCACATGACCATACCCGGAGACTAGGGTTCGAACCCCGCCCGGGCCCTCCTTCATCCTGCCACAAAACTACTTAAAGAGACTGTCTGTTCTATTTACTGTCATCACAATCTAGGATGGAAATACGAATGGATAGCATACCTGTTGTTGTTCATCTTGTGGTGCAGAACTAACATCCAAAGACAAGAGTCTAAATAAATCCGAAGAAAAATACTTTTTTCCTCTAATTATCATTTAGTATTTGAAGAGTTCATTTGCAAAAGCAGATAACTCCGTTTTTAAAAAATTCTAGAATCTTCATTTTTTATTTACATAAGGTGATATCAGTCAAATCAAAGTTGAGTGACTTTGAGATGTAACAAAACAGACATATCTCAAAAAAATAAAGTTTTATTGCAAACAACACTATGCAAAGAATAATTACAAAGCCTCAACTCATTTTTTTCAAAATGGCACTTATCTGCTTTTGCAAATGAACTCTTCATTTACACTTATATTTATTTATATATATAAAAAGGCAGGCCCATCCTCATTGTTTTGGCAGCACCACTGCCTGCAAGACCTGCAACTATGCTGCAACTCAGTGAGCAGACGACTCTGCAAATATCTTTTAAGACCAACTTCACACTAAACTGACTATAGGAGTCAGCCCCACTCTGAATACAGAATCCATCTGTCAGCAGTGTGGAGAGAATGCAACTGAAAGATGGAGTAGTGGTAGTAGTCTTAATAGTAAGGCAGCAATTCACACCAGTGTGTTTAAAGTCCTATATTCAGACGGAATGTGAAATGAGTTTAAGATGCAGAGCATACAAAGCCAGTGAGAAAGCACCGGTGGGCATGTTATTTTCACATGGGAGATGGAACCTTAGATGTGAGCGTGCCAGCTGAGGTTAAGGTGAAATATTCCCAGGTATTCAGACTTTGTGAATCTGCTTCTTAAACAGACAGACTGGAGGAAAATGAAAGAGTACAGACATAATTGGAGAGGCTGACCTGAACACAAATACAGACAGCTAATGTCTGCACAGACAATCGGCTGTTTGGGTTGAACCTACATGAACCAGACAAATGTGTGTGTATGGTATATAAATGTGTGTGCGCCCCCGGAGAGAAAGTGATTGTGAATGAAAGAAAATCTTCTTTCATTTTCTGTCTGAACACACTTTTATTATGTTTGGTTCAAATGTTCCTCCTCCTCTTTACCACTCACTCACTCACATCCTCTGTTGTGTAACTCTAACACAGTGAAACCTGTTTAAACTAAGCAGGCAGTTCAATGGGCTTTCAGCCACAGTCTGCAGCAGCCAACAGGAGAAACACCAAAGACTACGCAGCTTTTGGTGTTACTTTGATTTGAAATCAGAGTGGATTAAGTTGGTATTAAACAGGAACGGTTGGATGTTAGATCCAGGGAGGATGAAGATGATATCATCTGTCAACTGTTTTCAAATCCCCTGAGCTTTATTTTAAAATTCAGTCCATTCAATCCATTTTTAGCACGTAAGCATACGATTTTGCAATATATCCACACAACTAACATGAAAAGGCTGCATGACACACGTGGGATAATCTCAGGAGGCTCTGAGCCACCGTGGAGCCAAAAATCAGCTCCGGGCAACTTCAACCCGAGGAGAAATTGTCCTGTTCTGGCCACTGTACTCATTATCTTTTTGGTAAATTATGATCTATTTCTGTCAAACTGTGAACAGCCATTACACAAGAAATCCACTTGGGGAATGCAACCTGCACTACAGCTGCCTCAGCCAATCTGTAAGGACATGAGTCTTTTTAAATAGCATCATTAAGAGCTCTGAATCAGATCATCACTCATACTCATTCAGGTACATCACTTACTAATATGATGTAGGAAGACTGATGCAAGTGTTGGTCAGAGCCATGTGCTGGTAGCTGGTAGCTGTAGCTGTATCCAGGGACTTTTTTTGGGGGGGGGCTAGCATTCCAAACCTGTTGCCATGCGCTCCTTCAAGCTTCACTGCATCTGTATGCGCTCGTGGCATTTCCTCATAAGGGATCATCTCAAGCGGTTTTTCCCTCCATTACAGAAACTGCCAGAGAACCAAAACAGAGTCTGTGTGCAACTTCAGCGTAAGAACCCAGGTTTTGCATCAGCTCAGCTTGATGATGACCGTGGGGATACTCTTTTTTTTTTTTTTCCTGTGAGCACCCAACTCATTCCTCATTTATAAATTCACCATTCAGGTCTCGGCGAGGGCATCCGTAACATGATTAAATTCATGAAGCACCGGTAGAGGCCTCCCCCGCACACAATCTGTTTTTAATAAGGCTTGTTATGGTTTCCCCCGGGGAGGCTTTTCAACAGCGCAGTCTCTCCACATGGAGGCTGTTTGGTACGGATGCATCTACTTTTACGACATCACACTCCAACCTGACGATGACAGGTGCCGTGCGGTCGCAGTATCTTCCTGCCACCGCGGTGGAAATACGCCACAGGACAGGGTTTAAAGCTTTACTCATCCTCTGACAAAAGCAGACCATTGTTTCCCCAGTAACACTCAGTTTCCCCTATAACCATCCATGTCTATCTCTAAAACAGCACTCAACAGCAAGCTAATGCACACTTTACAGTAAAATGTTTTGCTGATGATTACACTTCCCATTAGCAATGCCTCGGAGCCATGTTAAATATTAAACTGTGTGCATAGTATAAATTAAACAAATGATACAGAGGCGGCCCACATGCTGTGAATCATGAGGCCCAGCGTGTTATAATAAGATTATAGTCAACTCTACAGCATGCTAGCTGCTCCATGAGGCTGCAGCAGTCTGATGTTTTAAACATGGTAATTCGCTCTCAGAGATTATGTGGAGCAAGTATAGATGAAATTTGGTTGAATGCTCACACCAGGAAATTGTGGTATGATGATAGTTATTACATTTCACCCAAATAACCTCTGGACTATGGCAGGTCATCCAAGTGTTGATGATGATGTTGGGATATTTGACTTTTGAAACCACAAATATTAACATCAGTGATACCAGGTGTGACTGGATTACCAAACTCTGTGATGAATGTAGAGAAAGGTTTATGTGGCAAGGAGCGGAGGGTTTAAAGTCAACTAGGAGGGGAGGGGGCGGGGGGGGGGGGGGGCAACAACGCCACCTGGGGACTTGCACCAGGATATGAAAGGGAGAAAAATAAACTAGTGTGACGTGGAAAATATACTGTAAGGACACAGGGTCGTTGACTGAGAGGCAGAGACAGTGGGTAAAGTAAATATTTTTTTGCAATGAAAAATGAATCATAGATGAACCTAAGAAAACTGAAGCTGCTGAGAGAGAAAGGGAACACAAGCTAAGTATGACAAAAAATAATTTTATTAACAGAAATAATCCAAAAAGGCCGGCTATGACAAACAATACTAAACTCTGATAACTCTAACAAAACTAAAATCAGTGGGGCCTCAGTGGGCGGCAGACTACTAGGTTAGGTGGCCCTTCCCCCTAGCCTGGGGTGCAACACAACATAAATCACTACAAACATGCACTAAAAGTGCCCCAATGCCTACTTGCATGCAACGGGAACAGTGTTGTTTTTGGCAGGCATTTTAGATTTAGTCTTAGTCTTTTGGACTAAAATGCTTATTAGTTGTAGTCAATTGTAGTCATTTCTATATGTGATAAAGCACGTTTCCACTGCAGGAACTTGGGGGTAATTTTATGGGGCCAGCCCGGTTGGTGTGTCTCCACTGCAGGCAGTGCTGATTGGTCAGACTCAAAGCAGGATGTGACGCTAAGAGAAAGGCCCGATATAAGCTGCATTTTTAAAACCCAACTTTACTAAAAATGCGAGATGGCCGGAAAAAAGAGAGAATATTCCAACTTTCCACTTAAAAAAAAAAATCACTATATACCATCTGTTACACAGCACCCCCACAGGTGAATGCAATTGTGTGTGTGAAGTGTTTGTTTCCATTGCTGCTCCTTGGCCTGTGCTCTGGTTCGTCCCTGTTGGTTGACTCTGAGGACCTGCAGCTAATCAGTCCAGCATTTTACCTGCAGCATAAACACACTGGAGAGCTCAACTTCACTCTCAGCCACCTGCTTACACTTTTTAATACAATCTCTTCGCCAGCCTTACTTAGCAACTTTTGTCCAATTTCAGCAGAATTCATGTAGCCTACAGGAGAGTTGCTATTTAGTTGTAGTAACCTTTTTGTTTTGTGTCACCTTTAGCATTGTTGTGTATGCTGTGTTAACCTTTCCTCCCCCTCTAGTCCAGTGTGTAATATGGGGGTAAAACTGTGATATCCAACGTTCAGATTCTAGTTTCCAGCGCTCACTCACTCAATTGCACTCATCCCATCTGCAATGGGACGGTGGCCCCCAAGGACAAATAAATGCGTTTACCACGACTGCATGGGACGACATGGGAGTATTTCAGGAGCATGGAGCGATGAGGTGAAGATCTAAACCATTTTACGATGTGTCTGTTGTTTCCTCCTCCTTCTGTCCTTCCACCTTCTTCTTTGTTGGTTTATTTACGAACGCAAAACTTGCGGAAAATGCTCTCTGCTGGCTGGACTTGACAGTGCAAGATGGCAACACTCTACAACAAGACCCTTGCTATGTGGGAAATGAAGAATTATAAGGCTACACAACCAAACATATTTTATTTTATAGTGATTGTACACTTAAATATATTCATGGATAGTATATTCAGATATTGCCAATTGTCATGTTGCTTGAAAGCAGTTTGTTAGTTATGGTGCATTCCATTTACCTCGGAAGTCGTGGGGTTACAGTGTAACCCCGGTTCTCTGAGAATAGAGAATATCTCTCCACCACATATAGAATATATGTTATGGGATTTACTGACATTCTAGCAGCTGACGTGAAAACTTCTTTAAGACACACCACGCCTACCGTGGCTTCCCCTGCGCCCTATAAATGGACCCAGCTGCGCAGGGATCAGCTGATTCACTCTGATTTGAACGGGTCCCGAGCGGCCTTGATGTGGAGAGATATTCTCTATTCTCAGAGAACCGGGGTTACACTGTAACCCCACGTTCTCTATCGTATGAGAATATCTCTCCACCACATATAGAATATATGTTATGGGCTCTGTAAGACACACCGTGAGGGTCCCAAGGAGACAGAGCAGACACCGCCCCCATAGTAACCCCATGAGGTAGTTTCGAATGAGACGTCCCCACCCCGGGTGCACTAAATTTACAGTGTGTACAAAATCACCCCAAACTATATACAAATGGATGTACTCAAGGCGGCGACACCGCAAGACGCTACGTGCCACCACCCCCTGTACATGATCCCCGCACAACCAACCCCGCCAGACGCAAGGGCTGGGTGCAAGGAAGAGGCCACTCAGATGGCCGGCACTCTGCCAGTCCACTGACAAGGATCTTGACATCACCCTGGCCAGGCCCGAGGCCAACTGGCCCAGGGGCACAGTAAATAAATCCTCAGGTCGACCTGGCCCCCAGCACACGCTCCCCAAAGGAGGTACTGGCGGCCACGTTCAAACTATAAAACCTGGTAAAAGTATTTGGCGTTGCCCATGTGGCGGCTGCACACACCTCTGAGAGGGCCGCCCCACGCCACAAGGCCCAGGAGGTGGATACGCCCCGCGTAGAGTGCGCTTTCACTCCCTCCGGCACTGGCTCACCCGTCTCACTGTATGCACGGTGGATAGCATCCACGACCCAGTGAGAAAGCCCAGCCTTAGAAACCGGCTTCCCCCGACGCTGAGGCTGGAAACAGACAAACAACTGATCAGTCGTCCTGAATGCAGCTGTACGTTGAATATAGATCTTTAGCGCCCTAACCGGGCACAGCGCTGACCATTGCTGCCCGTCTGCCCCCTCGGAGGGCCTAAGGGCTCGCAGCTCCACTGATTGGTTCAAGTGGAAATCAGTGAGCACCTTAGGCAAGAATGCTGGATTCGGACGGAGGATAACCCCTCCATCCTCTGGCAGGAAGCGGCAGCAACCCTCCTGCACTGAGAGAGCCTGCAGTTCCCCCACCCTCTTTGCAGATGTAATTGCAAGGAGGAAAGCCAGCTTGAGTGACAGCCACTGAAGGCTCACGGTTTCCAGGGGCTCAAAGGGCTCCTTCCCCACAGCTGACAGGACCCTACTCAGGTCCCATGTCGGGATGGTCGGCCTACTGCGTGGCACCAGCCTCTGTGCCCCCTTGAGGAATTGTGCGATGAGGCTAGCATCCTGTGCAGTCAGCTTAGCCTCACCAACACGAGAGGCTTTTATAGCTGCTACCACACCCCTTAAGGTGGAGCATGACTTACCTGATTCCAGGAGCTCTTGCAGGTATCTGAGTACCTCTGGAGCCGAGCATGACAACGCGTCAAACTGGTTGGCCTTGCACCATGACACAAAGAGCTCCCACCGATAAGAGTACGCTGCCCTTGTCGACGGGGCCCGAGCGCTCTGCAGGGTACGAACCACCGAACCTGATAGCCCCATATCTAATAAGCCGGCCCTCTCAGTGGCCAGGCCCAGAGATTCAGCCCCTGCGGGAAGGGGTGGAACAGGGTCCCCTGCGCCTGACTCAGCAAGTCCCGGCGAACCGGGAGCTTCCATGGTGACCCCTGCACCAGTGGTGTCACCCATGAAAACCACGTCATGTGTGGCCAGTCCGGCGCCACCAGAATCACCTGAACGTCCTCCTGACTGATCCTCTGCAGCAGGTTGGGCAGGAGGCTGAATGGGGGAAACGCATAAAGCAGCCCCTGAGGCCACTGGTGTGCCATGGCATCGCAACCCAGTGGCGGCGAATCCCTCCCGATGGAGTAAAACAGTGGGCAGTGAGCATTCTCGCTCGAGGCGAACAGGTCGGCCACCGCCACTCCAAAGCGGCGCCAGATCTGCTCCACCACTGCTGGATGCAGCCTCCAGTTCCCTGGATGCGGCCCCCTCCTGGAGAGGAGGTCCGCCGCCACATTCACCACTCCAGGCACATGCATTGCCCTGAGTGAAAGGAACCGTTTGTATGCCCACGTCCACAGTCTGTGTGCTATCTTGCACAGGTGTAGAGAGCCCATGCCTCCCTGCCTGTTGACGTATGCAGCTGCTGTGGTGCTGTCGGTTCTTATAAGCACGTGGCAGCCCTGCAGCACTGGCAGGAAATGCACCAGGGCCAGGTGGATTGCCCTCAACTCCAAGGCGTTGATATGGCGGCCCTGCCATAGGGCTCCCCAACGCCCACTGGTCCCCCTGCCTTCGTGGATAGCACCCCACCCATCGAGGGATGCATCCACCGAGACCACCTGGCGGCGCAGCACTGGGCCCAGCCTGCTGCCTCTCGCCAAGTTCTCTGGGACCTTCCACCACCTGAGAGCTGCGCACAGCTTCCCGGTAATGAGCACCGACGCCCGCAGATTCCTCTGTGGGCAGAGCCCCAAACCGTACAGGTACCTCTGTACAGGCCGCATGTGCAGGAGAGCTAGCGGCACCACCTGTACAGCAGCGGCCATGAGACCTAGGAGGCGAAGACACAGCTTCCATGTGACCCCGGCCCCCAGGTGAAACCTCTCCAGACAATCCTTGAGGGAATCCTGTCTGACCTGAGTCAACGTGACCAACCCAGTCCTGGCATCCAGCCACATGCCCAGGAACTGGGTGGCCTGAGATGGTTGCAAACTGCATTTCTTTTCGTTGATGCGCAGACCCAGGTACTGGATGTGCACCAACAACATCTGGACATGACGGCGACACTGCTCCTCTGTCTGAGCGCATATGAGCCAATCGTCCAGGTAATTCAATATCCTGAGGCCCTGCACCCGCAGAGGCCCCAAGGTCGCATCCATGCACCTGGTAAAGGTGCGGGGAGCCAGCGATATCCCAAAGGGGAGGACACAGAATTCGAAGATTTTGCCGTCGAAGGCAAACCTGAGGAATCTTCTGTGGCCCTCCCAGATTGGAATCTGGAAATACGCGTCCTTGAGGTCGACTGTTGCGAACCAGTCTCCCACAAGAACCGCCTGCTTCACCCGTGGAATGGACAACATCTTGCACTTCAGGGGTCGAAGAAACTTGTTCAGACCCCTGAGGTCCAAAATAGGCCGGAGTGTCCCATCGCGTTTTGGGATCAGAAAATAACGTGAATAGAACCCTGCCCGCCTGTCGCCGTGATCCACTTCTCTGATGGCCCTCTTGTCCAGGAGAGTGGAAACCTCTGAGCGCAAGATCTCTCTGCGCTGGTGATCTGCAACCATGGTAAAAGCAGGTACTGAAGTCACAGGAGGGGCGCACAAAAACTGAAGGCGATAGCCCTGGGTCATTGTTGAAACGACCCAGGGGTCCACCCCCAAGGACTCCCATGCTTCTGCATGAGGCCCCTGAGGGTTTGGGCCCACAGGGGAAAAATTGGCGTCAGGACTGGGACTTGGGGCCCTGGGGTGCTTTGCCCCCGCGCCCTCTCGGTCCTTTCCTGCCACGCCGCACTGCATCCAGCCGGACCCTCAGATCTGGCTGGGCCTGACTGGCTTGTAACTGCTGTTGGTGCCCTTGCTGTGGCCTACGCACCTCCTGCCAGCCTGTGGTCTGCCTCAGGGCATTTGTCATCTCTCGAGCCGCACGACGAGCCTCCTGCGCCTGCTGGATCATGGCTGTCGCATCCGGCCCAAACATAGCTGTCGGTTCCACAGGCAGCCTGAGAAGACATGCCCTGTCTTCCGGCTGCAACTGGGACTGTGACAACCACAGATGACGACGTGCTTGCCAGAGACCTGACAAGGCCTTGCCAGCTGCCTCCCCTTGCTCTCTCATGAGCTTGGGGAGAAGTGAGGAGACCTGCTGCAGTTCCTCTACTAGCTGCCCCCCACACTCCTCTGAAAGCTGCTGGACTAAGTGCCGCTGATACAGGGACAATATGGCCGCCGTGTTGGCCAGTTTCGTCTGAACTGCCATAGCCCCATGCATCCTCTCTAGCAACCCATCCATCGCGTTGCAGTTTTTGCTCCGGCTCTTCCCTTTCCCCAGAACTGACTTTGAGGGAGCCACCAGAGCTGCCAAAGCTGCGTCCACGGAGGGTGGCGGCCCACAACCAATCCTCTCTGGAGCGTGAACCGCAGTCATGGCCCGACAGAGGCCGGACCAGTGACCCATTGCCCGTGGCGTTTTAAATTGCTTCCTGACCACCTCCTCAAAGTCTGAGAGGAGGGGCACCAAGAAGCGCGTTGAAGGTTGAGACCCCCCTTTGTCATCATCAAATCGTGGAGGGCCGAGCCCCTGTATAGTCGGCATCTCCACACCAAGAGCAGTTGCTGCCCTACTAATAAGACCTTGCAGGAGAGGTGACCGCTTCTCCTCAAGCTCCCCCTCCTCCTGCTGGTCAGCAGCAAACACATCCTCCTCATCTGAAGGAAACAGGGAAACACTTGCCTCCTCGTCATCACCCTCCACATCTATGAAGGGGGATGCGGGGCGTTCCTCATATGAGGGCCCTGGGGGCGAATGCACCACCTCGGCTGGGACACAGCACACAGACCGCACCCCCCCCACTGTTCGCACAGTGAAGGGGCCTGGAGCGGAAACCATGCCAGCCTGCCCCATTTCTGCAGCTGCAGGCTTGAACCGCTTGGTGGCCTGCAAGCCTACACCAGGGGTATCCTTTATTATGCCCTGTTTCTGAAACAACCGGCAGCGTGCTTCCCTTTGCCTTGCTGACATGCAAAAACAACTCATACATGCAGCCGGATCCTCCCGTGCTGCCCATGCATGCTCCCCCCCCAAGCAATAAACACACAAGTCATGGGAATCATCTATGGGGATCTTCCCCCCACAACCCAGGCATAATGGACTCTCCCGACTCGTCATGGCGGTGACGTCACCGTCACGTGACCCGGAAAAGTTTATGGTGGAAAAGTTTGTTATTGTTTCACTTCTTGTTCGTTTTTGTGTATTATGCTACCCACAAGAATTAACTTGGATATAGGGAGGGAACGGACGCTTTTGCCGCTGTTGTGCCGCTCCCCGACACAACACAATGCGCGGAAGCGTTTTTTTTTTTTTTTTTTTAAAGGCAAGAAAGCCGCCCAGGAAGAAAGTGCTGGCCGTGCCCGCGACTTGTCGCTTCTCCGGCCAGCTGTACCTACACGGCACAATCCTCCTAATGGACAACTTCCCCACACAAAAGGGAAAAAGGAGATATGAGAGAGGACGCTGGCTGCACCCGCGACTTCGTCGCTTCCTCAGACCAACTGTACGCTCAGTACCCCCAGCTCAACTCCTCTTCCCCATGAAATGTAAGGGAGCAAAAGCGACTTTTCACCCTGAGAGGAGTCCAACACAGACCAGCTCTCTACCCGAAGGTATGTGGATGCACAAAAAGCCACCGATCAACTGCCTCTCTCACACAATTCGTTTCTTCTGTCTCTTTCGTTCTCACGCCGTCTGATCTGCAGTGAAAATCAGAGGATCAGCTGATCCCTGCGCAGCTGGGTCCATTTATAGGGCGCAGGGGAAGCCACGGTAGGCGTGGTGTGTCTTAAAGAAGTTTTCACGTCAGCTGCTAGAATGTCAGTAAATCCCATAACATATATTCTATATGTGGTGGAGAGATATTCTCATACGATAGAGAACGGAAGTCGGAGCTGGGAATGACGTCACACCCGAGTTTTCAGCGTTTCAGTTACAAAGTCGGGAAAAAGTAGCCAACGGCCCAAAACGGAAGAGGAAACAAGATGGCAACATCAAAGAAAGTTATTGTCGCGCTTGCCTTGTCCGAATATAAACGACTTCTGGACAAATATACGGTCCTTCTGCAACCTGCAAACACGGTGGATGAGGAGGAAACACAAAGGCGCAGAAGGTATCATATTTTTTCTTTTTTCTTTCTTTCTACATATTTCATTGTTTAGCTACAAAAGTAGCCTATCGAACGCCGTTTGATCGGTCAATAGTAAATAACGGGCGAGTGCTCTTAACAACTGCAATTTTATAAATTATATGTAGATTTAAATCGATTTTTCTCAATGTAATATCAGCAGTTGTCTGTAAAATATGCAGGATCATTTTCAGTGGGATTTGTTCTGTGAAATGTAAACAAACAAAGCCGACAGATGTAGCGGATCTCTGTTTAAAACGTTGGTGCAGCAGCAAGGGAGAGAGGAGGTGAAAAGAGACAATGTAGAAGAGTTTGAAAGTCGCCTCTAACTTCATGAACACAGCTCAAACAGACCCGCTGCTTCAGCACAGTGACGCTTTGATAAATACAGCGGATCCGCGCTGGTTTACAGTATCCTCCTGTATCTATCAGCCGGTCGCTACCGGAGCTTAATTTAAAAAAAAAAAAGCGCTCGGTGCAGCGGAGTTTACTCTACTACAGCTGATCAACTGACATGTGGTCAAGACGTAGCTACAGAGCTGCAGTCACAGGTGCATTTCATTTTTATAGGACTTCAACCTCAAAGCTGTCTGTCCTCAGACTCTCCTGACCTGTCCCTAAGGGACAACATGATTGATTGATTGATTGATTGTGTTAAAGATTTCAAATAAATCTACTGATAAAAGGAAGTAAAAGCTGCTCATATTATTGTGAAATGATACAGTGATGCTATAAGAACTGTAAAATGTGTCATGGTCTTTACTAAAACACGTTTTGTCTCTCACCTAGAATATTGACTGTGCTGCAGCCTACACAGCGAATTATATTGAAGACTGGAACAGAGTGGGAGATGATGCTGAATATGGATGATCACACCTTTTCACGTCATTTCCGTGTCACAAAGCCCCAGTTTGAATATGTCATGATGAAGCTGCAGGACAACGGTATTCAAAAACCACACAGTCAAGGTCTCCTGCCAGTTCCTGCAACAAAGAAGGTGCTGATGTTCCTGTGGTACATGGCCAACCAAAACAGCTTCCGTGAGATGTCTGATAAATTTGATGTGTCACAGTCCACAGCACACAGGATCATCCTACAAGCGCTCAACATCATGTGCACAGTAGGATCATCCTTTATATCCTGGCCAAATACCTGTGAGAAAGCAGCGTCTGCTGCTGCTTTCCACCGCCTCTGTGGTCTCAATGGTGTCATTGGTGCTATTGATGGGTGCCACATCAGGGTGCAAAGACCACCAATAAGAGGAGGAGACTATATGAATCGGAAGTCTTTTTATTCTGTCCTCCTTCAGGGGATTGTGGATGAAAGGGGGCGATTTATTGACATTTTCGCTGGACCACCGGGGAAGGTCCATGATGCCAGGATGTTGAGGGCCTCTGACTTTTACACCACATGGCAGGAGAAGATGGGTGAGAACAGCTTGCTGGGAGACAGTGCATACATCGGGCAGGCATTCCCCTTTGTAATCACGCCTAAGCGTGACAACGGGGCTCTAACTGAGGCCGACGAGCTGCAGAACTCCAGGATCAGCCGTGGGAGGGTGGTTGTAGAGCAAGCATTTGGAAGAATGAAGTGCAAGTGGAGGCGCCTTCGAGATCTGCAAAACACCCGGATCGATGCAGTGGTCATGATCGTAACGGCTGCTTGTTTTCTGCACAATATGTGCATTGGTGCCTCAGAAATCTGCCAGGAACACCCAAATGGATGCCCAAGACAGGCAGATGAAAACGAGTAACACTGCAAATTTCATGAGTTCAAGTTGTAAATATTGTAAATAGGTGTTTTAGATGTGTTTTGAACTTCTTATCCTGCCAGTAAATAAGTGTTTTACACAACTGACTGTCTCTTCCCTTTAATTATGTATTACTATTATTTAGGGGAGGCCGGGGTTGGTTGGCACACTTTTCACTCTTTGCCATAGCACTCTGGCATCATTTATGTGAGAATACTCAAACCAGCATCAAATGAAAGGTTAAGGTGTCAGCTTTAACTAAACACATTTCCATGTCCACAGTTATATTCTAAAATCAATTTATTTATGAATAAAATCATACTGCGCACTTGTGCCAACCAGCCCCGACACGGGGTTGGTTGGCACACTTCATGGGGTTGGTTGGCACAATGTAAAAATGAATGGATGAAGCATCCAATATAATAATAAATTGGAAATTTAATTCCAATATATTCAAATTTAAGGAGATAGCATAGTGCATGCATTTGCATGTATAACACTAAAACAGGGCATTTAAGGCCACAAACAAGATAACACGTACACAGAACATCAAACAGTAAATGATTTGAGCTTCTTTTTTTTTTTTTTAAAGAGAAAATATTCAATGAACATATAATTTATTCTTAAATATAGCATATCACCTCTTTGTATTTTTATGTCTTTCCATCTCACTGTGTTTTAGATTTGCTGTGTGAGGTGGAAGCAGATTATTTACATTAAGGCCTATAGAATCACTGGAATTACAGTATACAGGCTTTGTGGCCCATTTCACTGCAGAAGTCATGTGCCCATTTCTTGCACTCAGTGCACTGAATTGTATGAAATTATGTTTAATCACATTTAATATATGTATACTGCATTTTGGGGTTGGTTTGTGTGTGCCAAAAAAAGCAAAAAAGTGAGTAATTTTCAGATGTTTTAACAAACTATATACAGTAAGTGCAGCTCAAAAAGATGATCATTTTGATGTCACATTTGTGAGTCTGTGACCAACAGGAGGCCAGAAAACAGGGGTGTGCCAACCAACCCCGGTCTCCCCTACTGCAATAACAACATGCCAGGCAGAAATTTAAAACAATTAAATACATTTAATACAACATTCAATACATTACAAATTCAATAACATATATAATAATATATAAATATTCAATTTCAAATCAATCACATTTTTTCCAAAAATCGAGCCATCAGGCCCTCAAACCCCTGCTGGGCTGACTGGAGCTGAGCCAGTAGCTCCTTGTGGCACCTCTGTGCCTCCTCATGTCGCCTCTGGCTGGCTTCCTCTGACTCCCGGAGGTACTGGAGGACGTCATCTTGCTCCCGCCGACGTTTATGAGGTCGTGTGTGTGTTGGTGCTGTGTGGGTGTGGGTGTGGGTGTGCGTGCAGGAAGCAGCCTCTGCTGGAGGTGCCGTGACGGCCGAAGGTCCGAGCACCTCTGGTCTTCTGACATCGATCCCCGCTGCTGTGCCAACCACAGGGAAAACCACATCATGCTGCCCAGCCAGAAGGTCATCCATTTCCTCATAAAACTGAAAGCGGATGGTTCCTTTCCCCGTGGACTTGTTGTTGTCCTTAATTTTTTTATACGCATCAATTAGTGTATTCCATTTCCTGGCCACTTTCTCAGGACAAAACAACTCCGAATACTGAATGGAGAGCTTCTCCGCCGTCTCCTTCCAGAGGTTCTTCTTGTTGCACCTAGCCGATTTCAGCCGAGAGTTCAGCTCCTTCAGACTCTTTGGGAGGCCTTCAGACTCTGCTGCAAGTTGTTGCCGCATTAGGTCAATGAGGAACAGTGTTTGTTCCTTATTGAAACTTTCGTTGGCAGGCAGGGCAGGGGATGGTGACTGGCTGAGAGGGGCAGCATTCTCCTTGGAGCTCTCTACAATACACACATGAGTAATAGGCTGTCAAACATTGTATCATAGACATAACTGTTGTTTTATATTATTATTATTATTATTATTATTATTATTATTATTATTATGTTATCTAACCTGCTGTGGTGGTGTGACTGTCCTCAATCACCACCAGGTTCGCCACAGTGGTGCAGTCCATGTCAGTGTAATACATGGTGAGATCACGCGCTTTCTGGAACAAAGGTCCAGGAAAGGGTGTGCTCCTGTCTGGGTCCACGAACAAATCAGCGTTGTTGTCCACAAAGACTGGGGGGAAAAAAACAAAAAGAAAAAAAGGTTTAGGCTACATCACAGCCATTTCCCTCATAAATATTTTACATGGTAAATATTTTGCAACTAAACTTTTTTTTGTTATATCCTGAGTAGATATGCACACTTTTAAGACGATAAACGAACGTCTACATGTAATTCACCTGTAAGGATGGTGCCGAAAAAAAAGGACGCACTGCGCTCACTCTCGAGCTCACTGGTAAATCAACAGCTGACTGAGCTCAGCTGTTAGAGTAACTGTAGCCTGGTGTTTGGCTGTACGCTACCTTGTATTAAAATAGTTAATTATGTGAACAACTAAGGCTGTTTACCTGCGGTCTCTCTCTCTCTCTCTCTGTGTGCGTGTGTGTTTTCTAACGCCAAAACAACAGCCTACACCATCGATCATCCTCTCAATCACCAATGACGGCGGCTTGTCACTATCACAAGCCGTCACCAACAGTTTAATGGTTTGGTGGTTAACGGCTATTAAATATGGTTATACGTCTTTTGTTTTTTTTTAACAGTCTATGGTTAACGGGCGCCTGTTAAGGCTCGGTAACCGATTACCGTTTTAGCCATCGGTAAAAAAACAAAAAACAATCAGAGAATATATTTGTGCATCTATAATCCAGAGGTCATTCACTAGCCTACATCATAGGCTACCATTTATAACTCTTCTCCGCATTGAAAAAACATAAATAAAAAAAACACACCGGCTGAAACTACCAGGCTAACGGTTAGCCGTTGTTAGCACGGTCTGCTTTATAGTTCGCTATACACATGAAAAATGTAAATTACAATGTGACAGTATTTCGATATATATACATCTAACAATACAATGTATACGGCTGACTATTGTGACAACAAATAGTAAAAAAGGTGAAATAAAAGGATATTACAGGAGCTTCTACTTACTGTTTACAACCGGGGCAGCCATCTTTAAATGTCAACTCGGGGGTTGTGTTGAATGTCCGACTTTCCGAGTCGGAAATCCGACTTCGAGGTGCGTTCCAGTTGAAAGTTCCAACTCGGAGCTCGAAAATCCCGACTTCCGAGTACAACTGGAACGCACCATTAGTCAGCAGCCTAGTCCCATTTGTTTATATCTGTAACCATAGCAACCCAGAGCTGGTGTATTCTGGGAAAGTAGAGGCTGCCATTTTGCAGTGATCAGCTACGGGTGTGACCTCTCAGTTGACAGCTTCGCCTTCTCCGTCTTTCTTTCTCTCTGTTCTTGGCTAAAGCAACGTTTGTAAGTATTCTTCAGTATGTAACATTGAGACGTTACTCATTTTGAACTTTGTTGTTGATTGTGTCAGCTAAAATGTTGCTTCTCCCGCTTTTCCCTTTCGGCCATGTATTGACATGCCCGAAATAAACAAATTGATTGATTGATTGATTGATTGATTAGCATGAGCAAGACCCAGTTAGCTTTGCTAGCTCTATTGTATTTATCATATGTTGTGCTGTTATATTAGCCAAGTGTGCTAGCTACACTGATATTCTGTATCAGGTTTGTTTAATAAGTGTTTTACTGTATTCTGTTGCAGTTTCACAAATATCTCAAGTAAACTTCATGGAAGTAACAAAGCTGTCTCCTGGAGTTCTTGGGACTGTTTAGCTGAGTGGAACATAGTCCATGACACCAATAAACGTCCGATCATGCACAAAATTATTCTTCAAGTCCCTCATATGTTGCTCCCTTTTCCAGAATAGACCATGCTTGGGGTCATGGCACCATCTAACCACTGAGGTTGGGATATTCCAACTGAATCCCAGGGAGACTTTTAATGTGAAATGAACAGCACATAATGTCACGTTTTCGGTGTCATTGGCTGTAATTTAACTGTCATTCTGATAAAGCTGTACTATGTACTAATTCTATATACTCTATATTTCATGCACCGTTGGTATTTGTGCATTATCAACATATTAGTTTTTTTTTTCTTGTGTTCAGACAATGAAAGAAGCTTGACAGTCGAAACTGTCAAGCAGGTAACATCATTCTTGATTTTATTGTCTGAAAAAAATAACTAATATATACGAGAAGACAAAATTAACATAATTAATCGTTATCAACATACTTTACAATTTTATACTAACAGGAAATGATACAATATCTGTGATATTTCAATCAAATTCTTGCAGGACAGGGTGTTGGTCAGTTTTACCCAGGATGCAATATCTCGAGAATATTCTGTGAAATTTAATTCACAGACTTTCATGATCTGCAGAGGGTGAACCACGCTGACTTCGGTGATGCTCTGTCTTGACAGATTTGAATTAGAGCTCACCGTTTCCCCCTCTGACAGCAAGACAAATGAAATGCAATTAAAATACTTCTAAGCTCTTTTAAAATCTTAATTAGCCAGATCAAACTACAGTAAATTTTGCCTTTGGGGGGAGGAAGGTATAAATAACATATGGCCATGGGCTTAAGACTGATTGATGAGTGTGAATCACAGAACTTTAATAAGGCTGCATGGACTAACTGGATTAGCAGGCCACTGAGTGAGATTGAAACAGGAGACATATGAGTCTTTTTCTTGCAAGTGTTGGTTTTTATTTTGTCTGGTTAATCGATTGATCAAATCTCCAGCTTGGATATATAGGAACTGGAAGATTTATTCAACTTCCAAACACAAGTATCCATCACCAACAGCTTCTCTGCCACCACGGCCTTCAGCTTGACCCTAATAAACTAAGCAGTCAGCCAAAATCAATAACAGTCTCTCCTGGGAGTTGACTCCTGCACCACACGTACATGCATCTTATCCATCAACTTCAGCGGCTGAACATGGGCGCAACAAGAAAAGCGTGACAATAGATTACCACGAGAGGGCAAATACTCGCTGTGCAGCCGCAAGGAGTGAGTCTGCGAGATGGTTTTCATAGGTTCTTATCCCTGAACAACAAAACTCATTTATTTACCACAATATATATATATATATATAAAGTGTACTGCAGGATCATGCTTCAGTGAGCTGAGGTGTTCCAGTCTTTACAGTATACCCTGTTTAATGAAAGCCTATAAATAAATGCAGCAGAGTAGACAGTTCAATAACACACGTGTGGGAGTGGAGGTACAGTATACTTGTATACATGCTACTTAATCCATCCAGTTTTAAAGTGAAACATTCTGCTGTAAATACAGCAACACTGAAGTTTGTACCTGTGCTGCACTAGTTTCAGACATAGTTTGTTATTGTCCTTCCTCCAGGGCAAAATTGAACTCTATCTGTCTCTGTATACTGTACATAATACATCTTTATATATAAAAATCCACAGAGGTATTTGTGAGAGATATAATATACACTGATTAGGCATATCTTTGTGGCCATAGCCAGGTGAAGTGAATAACACTTCATCATGGCTCCTGTTAGTGGGTGGGATATTAGACGTTGTTGTCCTCAAAGTTGATGTGTTAGAAGCAGGAAAAATGTTCAGTGTAAGGATCTGATCCAGTCTAACAAGGATGACTGGGTCTCTCTCTTGTTCCCGGTCTGCTGCGGTCAGGATCTATCAACAGTTGGTCCAAGGAAGGAACAGTGGTGAAGCGGCTACAGGCTCATTGATACATGTGGAGAGAGAAGGCTGGCCCGTGTGCTCCATCCAACAGACCAGATACTGTTGCTCAGACTGCTGATAGAAAGCTGTCGGAACACACAGTTCAGCATAGTCTGTTGTGTATTTTATGCAGCTGAAGGGACTGACACAATATTATGTCCAACATCTAAATCAAGTTGCTTGAAATCTGATCTTGCCAGGAGGACTATTATTTGTAATGCTTGACAAATTAATAATAATAATAAAAAGTAACTATTTTGAAATAGCATTCCACTGGAGCTTGATTTTTGCTTCTTTTTTTTTTTATCATTGTTACCTCATGGAACAGTTATCATCATGTGAAAAAATCCACACTGACTCTCAGAGATGTGCATAATGATAATAGAGTTGAAATTCAGATCCTACAGATCTCCTGCTGTTGTTGTTGTTGTTGAGCTGCTGTACACTCACTCTAGACCTAAAGAGCTCCTGCAGGGGAGGGAATAAAATAACATAACTGAATCAATAAAACACATGTGTTTATTCCCTGTATACTCTGTACTGTTAGGCTATGAAGGCTGTAATAACCTGAGGTTGTGGAAGTGGAGGGAATCCTCAGAACTAAACATTGCTTCTGTTTTCTGCCCTTTTAATTTACTAAATTCAAAAAATGCCAGTTGAAGGCTCTGAACCTGTTTGACCCCTGTAGACCAGTAGATAGCAGCTGTCAGTCATGAAAGTTGTCACTCATCACACATATTGTTATAAAAGTAAATCCATCATCAAGTCATTGCTCCATACTTGTGATTTGAGGCTACAAGTGGAGTTTTGAAGATTAATTAATAAAGTCAAGTCAAAGTCAAAAGTAGCTACTTTATTCTTCCGTTATGGTGGGAGTTAGCTGTTGAGAGTTAGCTGTTGAGAAGTCGGATTGAGGTGGGAATGAAACTGGATGATGCCCTCTTTGGCCGCGTTCAGACTGCCAGCCAAAATCCGATTTTTAGCCCATCCAGATTGGAACTGGATGGCACTTTTTAAGTCTGAACAGTCCCAAATCACATGAAATCCGATTTTTGCAAAACGGATCGAAACCACCTCCAGGAGGTAGTTTCAGATCGCATTTGGACAGATGCGTCTCAGTCTGAACAGCTCCAAACACTCAGATCGGTTTTGACTGTCCGTGACGTCACTCTCCGCGGCGCTGTCACTGTGTTACAGGTCCCGTACGGTCCCGTGAGCTCCAGTTAAATATCAATTTCCTTCTTATTACTTTTATTTTATGCAAACTACCGTGTTGTCGGCGACAGGAGTGACGGCGCACTCCCAGCTCTGGGGTGCTGGAGTTTCCCGTCTCTGTGGCTACACACACACACACACACACACACACACACACACACACACCAGGCGGGCTGAGGTTGAAACTAGCGGGGTAGTGCGGCTGCAGCACCGGGCAGATCACTGTGCTGCAGCTGATCTGCCCGGTGCTGCAGCCGCTGCGTCCGGGAGGCATCGCCTGTCACATACGGCGTAGCCTCCGCTCCGACGTCGTTGCTACAGCAACCTGTCAGATGGGTCAATAATGTGGCCCAGTCTGAACAGAGCCAAATGCGATTTGGACACTTGCTAAAAACAGTGTGGACAGTCAGCCCTAAAACTCGGATATGAGGAATCAGATTTGAATCAGATATGCCTGCAGTCTGAACGCGGCCTTTGTCCGGAGTGGGAGTGGGTAGTAGGCTATAATTGCTAAATCTAAAAACTATATAAGCAATATATCACGACAGGCCGTGGCCGTATATGCTCATTATACCACGGCTAAGGGGTGTTGTTCGGTCCGACGCGAGGGCTGAAGCCCCCCTAAAATATTCTTAAGCCCCCCCAAATAATTTGGTGTTCTTTTATTATGTGACTTTTTTTTTTATATATATGTGACATATATTCTCCTTTTAAGAACCCCAGCTGTCACCGCATTTGTCTCTTGTTATTTCCGATTTGTTTAATTTAATTAGTTTGTTGAGTGTGTGACCACCCCCCTTCCCAGCTGTGAGTTGGTTGCGCCCATGTAGCGGCGGCTTGTTTGAAGCTCCGCTCCGAGCCTCCGACGACGGGCTGCAGGAGCTCTGATGTCAACAGAGGGAGAGAGTCAGTCCACCTGTGGCTAAAAGAGGACTAGCAGGCATCAGACAGTAAGCTACTACATCTCTAAATAGCAGTGTTGTCAAAATGACCGCGATAAAATTTGAATTCATGTGAAATATTAATTGCGTTGTAATCGGATCAGTTTTAAAGCTAGAGCGAAGATACAGATATTATATGAAACCAGGAGATGCTAGGCTTCTGTTGGTACCAACCATGGCATGATAGCTTGTCAGAAAACGGGCTAAATAATGCTCCAAAGTTCGGCTAGATTCTGGTGGGGAAAACTTTTAAACGGTGATCCTGAACACTCCTGTGTGTGTGTCTCTCTCTCTCTCTCTCTCTCTCTCTCTCTCTCTCTCGTGTGTGTGTGCTGTTATGTGTGTAATGTGTTACTGTAACATTCATCTGGTACTTTATAGCTTGGCTGTGTTAAAGAAAATAACATTTAGCAGTAAAAACAGATTATTTAATGGATCAATTTAAAATACTAATGATATCTGGTGACACTGCAGGCAGCACAGACAGACAGGGAGAGAAATGCTGTATGGAGAGGCCAGACAGAGACATGCCCTGAATATGCAGAAGATCAGGTAAGACACAGGAATATATAAAAACAGCATGATAACAATATAGGCTAGTCCAAATAAAACTACTAAGAAAAGCAGAATATTCAAATTAAAATGATTCTCAGGGTCAGTCATTTGCACAACCCCCCAATGTCTATTTCAGCTCAGAAGAAATTTCTTGTGAAGGTCCTGGTTGTGTAGAAGATGAAGGGGTTTCTAGGGTGAAATGTGCACTATTTACCATAAATATCTGCTACAGTTGGAGTCGCACTTCATTTCTGTTGTCTGGTCTTATTTGAATTGGAAAATGTGAGGAGGTCTGGGTGAAATCAAAATGAGCCAAAAACAGCTGTATTTGGATGGAGTGTATAACCATTATGACACAGGCTACTAGTGAAATATAATTAGTTTTCCAGTCCACCTGGACATATCCATGATAGTCAAACACCTGAAAAATTACTCAGGTTCACTTTTTTTAGCATCTACTTTTACACAGTAAAATTCAAAAGTAGTTGGATTCTTAGATTCAACTAGCCCATGATTCAATACTCTAAATTTACTCTAAATTCTAAATATTGTGTTTTTTCTGGGCCATTGTGAAAGTTCGTGCTTGCGCACTACATTCGCTTACATCCTGTGCATCTACTGGGGGCTAAGCCCCCCCTTAAAGGGGACCTATTATGCTCCTTTTTGCACAAACTAAAATAGTTCCTGGGTGTCTTAAAGACATGTCTGTGATGTGCTTCGGTCAAAATACCCCAAAGATCAAACATCACAGCTCTCTCAAAAACAGGGCTCTGCAAAACGGTCTGTTTCAGTGGCCCCTCCCTTTAAATGCAAATGAACCACTCCCTCAGCATTGCGTTACCATGACGATGTCTACTACTAGTACCTATACTGATTTGGCCAAAATGTAGTATGCAAACAAAAGCTAAATCTGCAGTAGGCAAATTGCCAGATCTCCCGTATGCATCTGACCAGTCTACATTGTGTAATGAAATGTGCCCATGACCTAGTCTCACCCTAACCAAAGATGGTATGGAGTAGTCTTTGCCATGTAGGCTACTGTAACCATGTAACATGTAATATAAAAATGCAAAAATAAATATATAAAATAAATTAAAAATATATGCAGAATGGTCAGTTCATTGTAAAACAGTTATTTATTGATGTAAATGTGGTGATTTGTGCACATAGACTACAGCAGCACTGCTCCTCTCCTCCTCCTTCTCACAGCTTCACTTTTCATTCAAACTAATTCAACTGCCACAAGATTTCATCAATGAGACCAACATTCTGCTAAATAGACTAACCACACGGCGGTAAACGTCTAAAAAACCTGCAGGTATGTTTATTAGCGAGGGTTTTCTCTACCGCGATGAGCACGCGATGAGCCCGTCTGCAGGCCAAGGAGGCCTGCAGACGGGCTCTGCCTGTGTGAGGAGCCGCTGCAGCTCCGGAGCTCCGGTGCTCCGTCGGTCCAGCGTTACGTCGGTCCGGCGAACAACGTCGCCCCGGCGGTACGTCGCTGCTCACACAGGTACAGCTTCACTTACATGAAACGTCGGCGTAAACTTCTAAATAAAACTTAGTAAAGTGACGCTACAGCGCTACAACACGCAGGGAAGAAGCAGGAAGTAGTCCGCTTCGCTCTCCGCTGTGACACCAGGCACAACAGAGCAGCATGGGAGGAGGCGGGGCCGGTCTATGGGCTGGAGCAGAGACCTCGGCATGACCATGTAGGGGAGTCCGGCACGCCATGACGTAGACGCGAGCTCATGTCAAAAAAAACTCAGCGCAACCGAGTGTAACAGGTGTGCAGAGAAATCCCAATTATCTAGCAGGGTTTACCTCCAAATGCATTAACCTCAGGATATGACACTTCCACGGCCTCTAGAACCATTATCCAACATTTTAAACATATATAAAAGTCTGAAAAGCTGGAAAAGCATAATAGGTCCCCTTTAAAACCTAGTGACGCCCCTGGCGAACAATAACAATGTTCTCGGCCGAGCTCAGTTGTTCATCGTTCAACTGTTTTGTCTGTTCAATGTGTAGTTGTAGAGCACAGTCAACCAGGGAAGAAGAATTCACCAACTTTTCCCTGGACCTGATGCCCAGAGGTGGAAGTGTACACCAGATGCTTGAACACAACCTGAAGGTAGGAAACACCTCTGTTCACCTTAGATAAACACATTTCAATCACATCGATGGCCAAAATGCAAAACCTCCTATCTGCAAAAATTACTTTTTTGAGAAAATTAAAAAAAAACGTACTATTTTCTTGCAGAATGCTATTTGTCAGTGGTATCCAATGCATGATACACTGTTTTTGGACTATATTACTATTATTACATTTTAACAATACTGCTATCCTGCACGATTCAGACTATTCTTATCATTAACTTGACAAAGATACTATCAAATACTTCACTAGTACGGTTGGAAGACACGTTTTATTTAGAAAACAATGGATTATTACAATCTGACAGAAATTTAGACAGGTCTACACAACACAGGCATCCCAAATTCCAGCTAGGGCTGCTGCTGTGGCAGATAGGAGGTTTTGCGCTTCAAAATTTCCCCAGCAAACCTGATAGGAGGTTTTGGTTAGGTGACTTTTCTGTCACAATTAAGGGCAGGGTTATCTTGCAAACAGACTAAATAGGAGGATCCTTCCCTGTTCTCATCATTTTAAGTGAAATCCACAATTCGGAAATTTTGCAGATAAGAGGTTTTGTATTTCGGCCATCAACATGATCATTTCCTGCATTAGCTTTGTGTGGGGGGGTATTTGGCTGTTTGTTGTTTCTGTGTGTGTGAATCCAGTACAGAATGAACACATGTTGGTCTTGTGCTGTTCTGCAGGACATTGACTTGGAGTATAAATGCAAGTGCGGAGCCACGACATCAAGCCAGAGCTCAAAACTGGTCAATCTGCCAAGGTACCACATCAAATCCTGACACATACTGAGGATACTGGTGTCAAACTGGACTCCACTGTCTCTAATGAGTTATCATGAGGTATTTATTTTAAAGAATACCAACAGTAATCATGTATACCACTACATTTCATCTTTAGACTGCTGGTTTTACATCTGAAGCGCTTCAGGTTTTCTCCAACTCTCCAACTGACTAAAGTCCATGACCCCGTCATCCTGTCCAGAGAGCTGGTGGTGTCCTCCAAACAGGTAAAGAACAACTAAACCACCTGACAACACACAGTCCTCACACTGGACCTCTTAGAATGAAAACTTTGCACTTTGTGTGAACTAACTGACCAGTTGTGTTTCTTCTCAGGGTGGTGGCTGCTACAGTTTAGTCAGCACCATCAGCCACCTTGGCGACACAGCAACAAGTGGTAAGATAACAACATTCTGTACTGAATCACTGTTGCCTGGTATCATGACATCCCAGACAGTCTCTGTAACAAAGCTTCCTGTCCTGCTAGGACACTACATCAGTGACGGGGTGGACCCAGACGTGACACAAGAGGAGCTGACCGACCGCTGGTTCACCTACGATGACTCGGTCGTCACGGAAACAAGCGGCGCTGCTGTTTGCAAGCAGCGGAAGAGAACGTCCTATATCCTGTTTTACAAAAGACAGGTAAGAGGACAGCTGCATAGTCATCGATGTCATGGAGACGACATAAACAAACACTGCTCTTCTCTTAAGTTCAGACTAATCACAGATGAGAGGAGAGATTCAGAAATCCACCTGTGTGTGTTTTGATTGACAGGACTAGACGAGCACATCCAGAGCAGAGTGGAAGGAGATCATTTCATTTATTTCTACATATGACATTTAGAAACACTTGATTTGATATATTTATTTTTGTACTACATTTATATATTGTTAACTTGTTTGTTTGTACCTAAATTTTTTTAGAGACGCCCTATATTGTTATATAAATTTGATGAAAAATAAAAATCAACAAACTCAAATATGAGCATCTTACCAGCATGATATGCTCTTTTTTTTTTTTTTTTTTTAATTATTTCTTATTCATATGATGTTTGTATCAGAGTTCTCATTGTAATTTTAATGAGAGAATGTGTGTTTTCCTTTGGGAAATCCCTCAGCACATCATGAGCCAAGTCAATGGCAACATGCTTATGTCTGTGCTCTCTGTGGCGAAGCGGCAGAGTAAAGGTTTAATGATCATGAGGTTGTGGGTTCGATTCCTGCCTCATTCATGTTGTAATTTCTGCTAGAGACTTCATTCAAATTCTGATTTGTAGACAAACTTCTAATGGCTCATTTATGATGCTTTTTTAAAGACCCACTCCCGTGAAAATCGTGTTTTTTGAGCTTTTCACATGTTCCTGTGGCATTTTTCTTGTGTTAGAGCACATATCAGCAGAAAAGGAAGTGCAACATTGCATTTCTGAGTTTTTCTGCCTTCAAACTGCTGTGAACCAATGGCAGACTCAAACTGGCAGTTTCAGGGAGACTGGAGCTGACGTGTCACAGCTCCAGGGGAGGGCACTAGTGCTACAAGCTGCCGCCCCGTTCTTCATCTGGCTCAGAGGTGAAAGGCTTGGCAGCTCGGTGTAGCTGTCAAGATGTAATAGGTATAGCTCACCTGGTAGAACAGCTTGCACTGTGAGCAAGGACTATGCTCCAGCCTGGGATCGAATCCCAGTGTGGAGTTTTACACTAAATGCACTGAATCTGTAATTGTACAATGTTCAGCTGTCAGCAACCAGGGGGTGGAGTGCGAGGAGGTGGTTGGGTGGGTGCAAAACAGCGCAGTCTCCGCCCACCCCCCAGAGGTGAATTGCTAATGTGCATGGCTAATGAGTTGGTTTTAAAATGGCCAAAAAGGGTCGTGGGAGTGGGACTTTAAGCATCATTGAAAAATCTCACATTCATCAAAGTCTCAACCTCTATTTCATCGGAAGTGTTGGAATGGTCTAGTGGATAAGGTTCCTGCCATCCAACCACAAGGTCACAGGTTCAAATCCCACCTGAGCAGTCTTGTTAGTGTGTCAGCCACTTTGAACTTTAACCAATACCACTTGGTCTGGTCACATGATCAAACTTGATAATGCATATGCGCCCCCACCTATTCTCTTTACCTCTTTCAATCTTGGTTTGTGTTAACATGTTTCTTGTTTATACCACTGCACTAAGATTGATTTGCACTGGAACTACAGCTTTGGGCTTGTTAACTTCAGAGTGAGACAGAGTGCAGTTCATCAACAGACAACAGTCTCTGTAACTGTGTGTACACTGTGGCCTAGAGGCAGAGTGAAAGTCTGCTGACCATGAGGTTGTGGGTTCGATACCTACCTTGGTCAACCATTTGAATGGTTGCTGCTTGCACTATTTGCTAATTCTGCAACAGCGTTCAGCTGCTTTCAGCATTCACACGCATTTCCATCAGGAAATGCTACTTTATCTAGTTCTCCTTCCTCTTCCGGACGATTTTCGATTCGCTACTAGTACGATTTTCGATTCGCTACTAGTATACAAATTATATATCAAAATGTGCGTCTTGATCGGGATCGGTATGCTATTACTTTTCTCAACAGTTTACGAATTTTTCGCGACGTAGTCGCGAAAAACTGCGCAAAAATTTTGCATGTAAGTCAATGGGACGGGCGGAAAAAAAAAGACCGAAAAAGACCAATCATTGGAGTTTAACAAACGTCTACTGCTCAGGCATACTTTCACCTAGAGACTCCATTTAAACTTTAAACAGTAGACACAAGTCTTGTGTATTGTCGTATTACTCCACGTTTTGATAGGTCATATAGTTTTTGATCAATCCATGATCAATGACCATGATCATTTTTGGAGAAATTATGAGATTATAATGGGTGTGTATTGGACGGAATGTTCGTGTCAAGAGTGCGTGACATCATCGGTTAGAGTGGGAGAGAGTGAAGAATCATTCTGTATTTTTTCTGGATAAACTGTCAGCACGGCCACAATTTACACTCTACAGACATAATTTTTTCAGAATTTGTAAGACAAACTTGTTATCTCTCATGTCATGTGCTCAAAATATCAGAGAGACTTACAGAATTGACAGAATCAGCCTCTGAGTGCGGCCACGTCTGTCTCTGCTCCTCATTGAGTCCAATACAAATATTTTCTGAGAGAAGCAGAACGGCCTGATGTTTTAAAACTGCCAGCGTCGCCAAAATATTTACTGTAGAAACACCGTACCGAAATTTTCATTAAGTCCTTAGAGCAACGTTGATCTGTGTTTTGTTCTGATAGGCGTTACCGTTTTCTCACCCTAAGCCTAAATGTGAGACCGGTTTAGAGGCAGAAAATGGCTCTTTTTCTCCACGTTTCTGTCTGTCTCAGCCTGCGGGGGCCCCTATCGCCGTGGTAACCTCTTTGATCCTCAGGCCAGAGCTCGTTAACTTCATAAACAATCCACCTGGCGCTCGTTTAAATGTTTATAAACACAGACACAGCTAAATCAGACTGACACAGGATGCAGCTACTAACTAACTATGTGTCAAGTCAGTCACACACACACACAGACTCTAGAGCCAGCTTCATGTGATTACAGTTACACACACACCTTCATGTGATTAAAACACAGTTAACGTGCAACAGAATTTAAACTTAAACCATGATTGAATCTGGTTTTAAAGTTAAACCTTGTTGGTCACACACACACACACACACACACATACAGGCAAACATGGTTTATGAGACCAATTTTGAGAAATGGGGCCTGGTGGTGGTTTACGGAACCACACCTAACGCAACATCCGGTGAACTTGAAAGACATATCAAAAATTTTTATTTGATCTGCAGAAGACAAATCTGACTACAAAATCATCATTTCTCTTTCAGAACAATATGTGACATTTCACAGGTTTATGGGGTCAGACCAAATGGTGTTTTGTGAAACCAACAGTGTTTATGAGGACTGTTTACATATGACACACAAACACAAACCAGGTAATGGTATAAGAGGACTGACATACACTACAAGGCCTATAACACACAAACACAAACCAGGTAATGGTATAAGAGGACAGGCATACACTACAAGGCCTATAACACACAAACACAAACCAGGTAATGGTATAAGAGGACAGACATGCACTACAAGGCCTATAACACACAAACACAAACCAGGTAATGGTATAAGAGGACAGACATGCACTACAAGGCCTATAACACACAAACACAAACCAGGTAATGGTATAAGAGGACAGACATACACTACAAGGCCTATAACACACAAACACAAACCAGGTAATGGTATAAGAGGACAGACATGCACTACAAGGCCTATAACACACAAACACAAACCAGGTAATGGTATAAGAGGACAGACATGCACTACAAGGCCTATAACACACAAACACAAACCAGGTAATGGTATAAGAGGACCGACATGCACTACAAGGCCTATAACACACAAACACAAACCAGGTAATGGTATAAGAGGACAGACATACACTACAAGGCCTATAACACACAAACACAAACCAGGTAATGGTATAAGAGGACCGACATGCACTACAAGGCCTATAACACACAAACACAAACCAGGTAATGGTATAAGAGGACAGACATACACTACAAGGCCTATAACACACAAACACAAACCAGGTAATGGTATAAGAGGACCGACACAGTTTACAAGGTCTACAATAATACAATACTATAATTAACCTCTTAAAAAACCCTTTAAAGGTTTTGAAGTTTGAGTTTGAAGCAAAAATAACAGAACCTGTGCCATTTTCCACGGCTCTCTCTTCTGGGGAGTGCCAGTAGCTCATTCTCCACCCCACGATGGCAATGATCTGCACCCTCCCCCGCCACATCTCAAGTGAGGGAAGCCTCTGCTAATTCAGAGCTTTGTAAGTCAAGTTAAACCAGGGTTAAGTTAGTAGTAAGGCTAGCATCCTTTACAAGTCAAAGCAATTCAAGCCCTGCTGTCCCCCTCACAGGAGAGCCTTCTGCCCGCCCCCTCGGACTGCCGAATAGAGAGTACTGCAGCCTGCCTGTTTTTCCGCAGACCGCCGAACAGCGAGCAACAAAAACTGAAAGCTTCAGTTGCTGCTGTAGAGTCAGTACAAAGATTACTTGCAAACAACAAATTTACAGTATCACATAAAATACTTACTCCTCACGTTAAGAGAATATACAAATAAATCTTAGTTAGATTAATAAACACTGTTTAGGGTCAGGGGTCAGAGGACAGAGCACATCACAGGAGAGCAGCACGGACCTGAGACGAAAGTATTGAAAGACCCATGTTTATGGTGCACTTGGCACAAAGAAAGGGAAAAAGGCCAGCTGCACGTGAATGATGAAAATCAGATAACAAATGAATGAATGAATGACAACCATTACTTCTTCAATGTGAGAATCCACAGGGACGCTGTTGGTATGTGCACAGCTCATCATGCACTGATTGTTGGCATTATTTGTTCATTTGTGAACCTATTGTCGGGTCATCTTTTTGTTTACTTTAATCAGTACATAAAGTAATTGTAAAAGACATATAGGACAGTGTACGTTTTTTATTTACATTTTATTACATATTTTAATCCTTATAATTATTAGCAGTGATATCAGCATCATTATCCTGTATATTTGTTGTTTAGAATCTTCATAATCTTGTTGTCATAACTACACATGTAACGGGAAACGGGGTCCAAGCTCATGTGACATAATAAACACAATTAAACGCCCAGGCGATTAAGTGTTTATCATAGTCTTGCACAGAAAAAAAAAAGAACAGTGTTTCACCGGCTCTCACCTATGTCCGTCAGCCCCTCCTCCCGCTCTCTCATTCGCAGGAGCACACTCAAACACACAGACACACACAAACGCAGGCGCGCTAGCGGGACAGGTCGCACTGGACTACAAACAGACAAAGACAAATAGATAAATGCACTAATATACAGTCCAACGTTCACATTGCTTTCGTGAATTGTAAACAAAGACGGCCCCCTCGGTTTTAGCGTCCAGCAGTTTAGCGGCTAATTTAACTGCAGTGATGAATAACTCTACCAGAGAGGCTCAACACCTTTTTTTAAAACTTAATTTGAGGAATAAACTGCAGCTTTTACCTGACGGTAGACCAACGCTTGAGCTACGATAGCTAACAGTTAGCAGGTTTTACATACTTTCTCTCCCTCTCTTTCTTACACACACAGCCCAGGCTATCTGTCATATCTCCAATAACAAATACCGATTAATTTCATTTTTTTGTGTAGCATTACATATTGATGTAAGTATTCCTAAGAACTTTCGGTATCACAATTAAGAGATGAGAATGATTATGAATTCATAACTCTTTATTGTTTATTAACAACAATAATGAAAACAGCAAAGAAGAAAACAGTGCTCACTTTCAGAAATATTTTCTTCAGCATATATGAACATCTCTTATGTCTCTTATGTTTTGTTTTCTATTTCTTCTTAGTGCTGGCTTTTCACATTCTTTGCAAGCCAGACACAGAGAAGAACAGACACAGAGAGGAACAGAGACACAGAAGTGAAGAAAAATATAGTGCTCACTTTCAAAAAGATTTTCTATAGCATGGATGAAAATTTTGGCGCTTAAAAGTCAGTCTCCTGTTTCTTAAAAAGTCTCTTATGTTTTGGCACGTTCTATTTTTCAGTGCTGGCTGTTCACATTCTTTGCAAGCAAAACACAGAGACACAGAGAAGAACAGAGACACAAAGAGGAATAGAGACACAGAGAAGAACAGAGACACAGAGAGGAAAAGAGAGGAACAGAGAGACAGAGAAGAACAGAGACACAGAGGGAGACAGAAGAACAGAGACACAGAGGAAAAGAGAGGAACAGACACTGAGAAGAACAGAGACACAGAGGAAAAGAGAGGAACAGACACTGAGAAGAACAGAGACACAGAGAGGAACAGAGAAGAAGAGAGACACAGAGAGAGACAGAAGAACAAAGACACAGGAAACAGAGACACAGGAACAGAGACAGAGAGAGGAACAGAGAAGTGAAGAAAAATATAGTGCTCACTTTCAAAAAGATTTTCTTCAGCATGGATGAACATTTTGGCGTTTAACATCAGTCCCCTGTTTCTTACAAAGTCTCTTATGTTTTGGCACGTTCTATTTTTCAGTGCTGGCTGTTCACATTCTTTGCAAGCCAAACAGAGATACAGAGAAGAACAGCGACATAGATAGACACAGAGAAGAACAGAGACACAGAAGAACAGACACAGAGGAACAGAGAAGAACAGAGAGAGAGAGAAGAACAGAGACACAGAGAGAAGAAAAGAGAGGAACAGACACAGAGAGTTGAAGAAAAAAATAGTGCTCACTTTCAAAAAGATTTTCTTCAGCATGGATGAACATTTTGGCGCTTAAAAGTCAGTCTCCTGTTTCTTACAAACACTCTTATGTTTTGGCACGTTCTATTTTTCAGTGCTGGCTGTTCACATTCTTTGCAAGCAAAACACAGAGACACAGAGAGGAATAGAGACACAGAGAAGAACAGAGACACGTAGAGGAATAGAGACACAGAGTAATAGAGACACAGAGAAGAACAGAGACACAGAGAGGAAAAGCTGGCTGTTCACATTCTTACGCCACTGGTTGAAGGTACTGTGTTGGTGGAAGGCTGTCTAGTGTCAAGAGTGTCATCTGTGACATAACAGTTTGTAGAGATATCCATTGTTGATTCTTCAGCAGCTTGGAATGTTGAATTCGCTCTTCCTCTTCCTTGTCACTCTCTGAACCGGCACATATTCTGGATCACAAGCATCATCATCATCCACTTCACTGAAGTCACTTTCAGTCTGATTAAAACACAAGGAAAGGAAAAGAAAACATAAGAAGACATACATAACACATGCAATAAGCATTACATGACAACCAACAAGCAACTGGACCTCATATACATCTCATTGTGCTTTTATTTTTATTTATACAGGGGTGCAAAACTCATCAGGGGTAAAAAAGGTGACAAGATACCGACCCCCTAGGGGGGTTCGGGGGGCATGCCCCCCGGGGAATTTGTTTTAAAAACCAACTTTAAAGGTGAATTTACAGTCAATTTTAGCACGAGACTAGGGTCCAGATTTACTCAGGTTTGCACAGCTTTTGCTCCTGTTAAACCTGCACAATCTGTCTCACTGTGTTTGGTTTTGAAATATGTGAAGGGGGTCTTCAGCCTTTGCAGGTTTAGCATGAGCAAAAGCTGTGCAAAACTTGGAGAATCTGTCCTTTGATGTCCATCAGATGAACCTTGCAAAACTTGCCTTCAAACTAAATAAAATTTAATACAGACTGATTGGTTCATTGTGAAACATTTATTTATTGATGTAAATCTGTTTTCTGTACGTAGGCTGTGCTCCGAGGCAGCGCTGCTCTTTCTGTCCAATAACACACATGAAGCTTAAAAATGCCATAGGTTACATATTAAGTGGCAATATGTATTTAAAAGACGTTCAAGCAAACGGTTCGGTTCACGGTTTTGTGGTCATGGTTTTCGGTTCGGATTTGTATATTTTGATCGTTGGGAAAATCAATCATGTCTTGTATATTCAGGTTAAAACTGTCTGAGGCAGTCTGACATCTGATCCATCATTGTGACAGTCTGAGGTTAAAAGTAGGTGAGATTCTGGTGGCAAGAGAGGAGACATTGATAGTTCCAACATGTTTTAATTTATTGGGCAAAGAAAGTTATCTAACAAATGCTAAGAACAATTAGATATTCACTGAAATATATAACCTATATTTATTAATTGTGGTTCTTACAAAAAATATATCTTATAAAATATAAAAGCTAAAATATCTCTTGCTCTGCCCCTTTAATTAGTGCATACTAAATAATTTAACTTTAGCCTACTACTTTTACAGCCACATTATTTACCAGCAATATACAGTGAAACAGAGGCAGAGGTGTCCTGCCACAGTCAGTCAACCTCCTCCTCCTCCTCCTGCTGCAGCTGCACAGGTCGCACTGGAGCTAGTCTCGCTCGCCAGACCCTCCTCCAGAGAAGAGGGAGACACTGGAGCTAATAAATGCTAAACGCGCTAATCGCTAATTGGCCGCGATCGCGATCATCACACACACGCGGTCCCATACCATGCTCAAAAAGTTGCGTTAGTTAGTCTGTATTAAAAGTGAAGCTTCAGCTGTATATAGCTGGACAGAAGAGGAGCGCTGCCACCACTCGTTGTCATCCAGATAAGGTGCATGAGCCTTAAAGAGACAGGTGCATTGCTTCGCCTCGCCTCGCCGGACCCCCCCCCCCCCCTCTCAAATTTTTTTTTATTGCGGATTTACACGAATCACACAAATGACCAATTTGGGATCCAAAACGGCGAATTTCGCCGAAAGGTGACAAGTTTGCACCCCTGTTATAAAATTGATTTATCTAACAGCCCTAACACAAACACACACAAGTCTCTGTGCTAAAGTATTGGTTCTCACTGCTGTCCTCATATTTCAAACAATGGCCACAAACATGGGCATACACACAAAACACACAAGAGGAATCGAACCACACCAAATCTTAAGTCATACACAGAAGCAGAAAGTGAGCATTGTTTCAGGTTATGTTCCAGAGTTTGAATCTAAACCGACTAGTGTACTGACAAACCTCTTCAGGGAGCACTGTGGAAGAGACGACACGTGTGTGGTCTGTAGGCAGAGGGATGACTGGAGAGTGGTCTGCAGAGGGAGAGGCGACTGGGGAGTGGCCTGTAGATGGAGAGGCGACTGGTGTGCGGAGGACGGGTTTCTCCACTATAGCTGGAGCCGTAGGCTGATGGAGAGGCAAAAAGGGAGAACCAGAGGAGAATGTGAGAGGGAGACACACATCAAAAATTATCTGACACACACACACACACACACACGTCTTTGTGCTAAAGTATTGGTTATCACTACTGTCCTCATATTTCAAACAAACAATGGCCTCAAACATAGGCATACACACAAAACACACAAGAGATATCGAACCACACCCAGGGCTCCAGACTGCGACTAAATGGTCGCATTTTGCGACTAAAATTTGAGACAGAGGGAGTAAAATTTTCATCTACTCGCGCATGTGCGACCAGTACCGTTTTTTTTTTTTAATTACCGCTGTGATTGGCTAATGTGTGAATAGAAATGTGCGTTTCTCTTCTCTACATCTCGGAGCGGAGGAGACATCTTTCCACAGCAGAGCTCCGTGTGAAACAGCAGGAAACACACAGACCGGCAACCCACGCGTGTGTGCTGTATGTCAGCCGGAATATTTTTTTGGACGGCTCACTACAAACCTTAAATATCCCATAATATGCTTGCGCTCTCAGCAGCGGTACTCAAATCATCACAAATTTTAAGTTAGGGGCCACTGTGCTCCTAGTCAAAAAGTCTGGAGCCCTGACACCAAATCTTAAAGACTGGGTGAACCAAGAATAAATATGTGTTTCATGTTTATATAATGCCACAAAAAAACATTCTCTGTCAAATTTGAAGGACTAAAAAAGTTGTTAAGTATATAAAATTCTGCATCAAAGTTGTCAATATTCTCTGCCTCAGGACGGCGAGGGCGTGTAGGCTGCAGGCAAGGAAACCACGCCCCATCGCAGGAGAGCGAGGCTTTACTGAACGTCTCTGATACACAACCTAAACATGTAGCCTACTGACATCTGGTGGGGGGGGGGGGGTCCGGCGAGGCGAAGCAATGCACCTGTCTCTTTAAGGCTCATGCACCTTATCTGGATGACAACGAGTGGTGGCAGCGCTCCTCTTCTGTCCAGCTATATACACCTGAAGCTTCACTTTTAATACAGACTAACTAACGCAACTTTTTGAGCATGGTATGGGACCGCGTGTGTGTGATGATCGCGATCGCGGCCAATTAGCGATTAGCGCGTTTAGCATTTATTAGCTCCAGTGTCTCCCTCTTCTCTGGAGGAGGGTCTGGCGAGCGAGACTAGCTCCAGTGCGACCTGTGCAGCTGCAGCAGGAGGAGGAGGAGGAGGTTGACTGACTGTGGCAGGACACCTCTGCCTCTGTTTCACTGTATATTGCTGGTAAATAATGTGGCTGTAAAAGTAGTAGGCTAAAGTTAAATTATTTAGTATGCACTAATTAAAGGGGCAGAGCAAGAGATATTTTAGCTTTTATATTTTATAAGATATATTTTTTGTAAGAACCACAATTAATAAATATAGGTTATATATTTCAGTGAATATCTAATTGTTCTTAGCATTTGTTAGATAACTTTCTTTGCCCAATAAATTAAAACATGTTGGAACTATCAATGTCTCCTCTCTTGCCACCAGACATAGCTGATGAACCTTCAGGAAATATTTCTTACCTTCACTATTGGTGGGCAAAACAGTCACCATCCAGCTGCAACAGGTTAATCCACCATGCTGCTCCCGTTTACATCTCCTTAGTGCTCAGCGTGTCTCATCCATTTGCATTGTGTGAAAAAAATTAAGTTTAAGCTTTAGCTTCAAGTGTCCTGAGAGGAGAAGCCGACACAAGGAGACAATGAATTATCTTTGGACCTGGTACCGAGTCCAGACCGCCCAGCACCCGTGACACACCGCGTCTGAACTGAGCAGCGGGCGGTGTCACGGTGAGAGAGGACCGGGAGAAAAAAACACGGTGGAGCTGGGATCAGAAACATGTAACTGCTGTTGCCGCCGCTAAAAACTTTTTTCCCCCACACAATACATGGATGAAACAGGCTGACCACGAGGAACAAGATGGAAACGGGAATAATCAGTATTAAATTGTTGGAGCTGGATGCTGCTGTTGCTGCTGCTGACTGTTTTAGACACCAGAGTGAAGGTAAGATATTTCCTGGTTCGACCAGCCTCTCTCCCCACGGTGACTGCTGTTTATCACGGTATTAATACGTTAACACTGTAAACTCGTTACATGAAGGAATGAGGCAGTAGTGGACTCCCCTGTGTGTGAACATGAATTACGTTTAGTTAGCTGGCTGTTTCAGCTAGACTCAAAAGCCAGTGGGACGGAAAACCACACAAGCCAGTTCGCTGATGTATCTATACCCAGAGTGGAGCAGGGAGCGGGTATATGGTATGGTTACGTAACGCGGCCCTCGACTTAGGTCCGCCTCTACTTAACACAGAGCTGGTGAAGCACTGTCTCTGAGGCCTGGCTCCACAAGTAAATTATGAATGGCAAAAATACTTTTTTACATGTTTTGAGGGACACATTTAAGACCTAATTAATATGTTAAGAATAAAAATACTGAATTTGGTTTACCCGGTCTTTAAGTCATACACAGAAGCAGGAAAGTGAGCATTGTTTCAGGTCATGTTTAAGAGTTTGAATCTCAACCAACTAATGTACTGACAAACCTCTTCAGGGAGCACTGTGGAAGAGACGACACGTGTGTGGTCTGTAGGCAGAGAGATGACTGGAGAGTGGTCTGCAGAGGGAGAGGCGACTGGGGAGTGGCCTGTAGACGGAGAGACAACTGGTGTGCGGAGGACGGGTTTCTCCACTGTAGCTGGAGCCTCGACTGTGTGGCCTGTAGATGGAGAGGCGACTGGTGTGCAGAGGACAGGTTTCTTCACTGTAGCTGGAGCCGTAGGCTGATGGAGAGGCAAAAAGGGAGAACCAGAGGAGAATGTGAGAGGGAGACACACACAAAGGGCTTTGAAATATGAGGACAGCAGTGAGAACCAATACTTTTGCACAAACAGTGGCCTCAAACATAGGCATACACACAAAACACACAAGGAGGAATCGAAACCACCAAGCTGCCCTGTGGAGTTTATACAAACAATGTCCGTTATACTGCAGCCACTGCCAAACGAGTTATTAGGATGATCACTGAACGCATCTCCACCACACAACAGTCCCTGGCTTACCCATTAGTGCAATTGCCTCTGAGGAGCGACTTTCCCGTGCTGTCGCACAGGGAATTACGTTTGCATTACGCATGCAACGCAACACGTACGCATTTGACGCAGAGTTTAGAGCGCGCTGGTAAACAGAAGAGAAGAAGAAAATGTTAGAGACGACCCAGCTAGATGTCTGAAGCTCAAAACCCAAACAAACGGCCCAGGAAAGCTTCAGACACCTCTGGAGCTCATCCTGCTGGTCCTCCACAAACACAGAGACGTTCAGAAGAAGGAAAAAATGTCTAAAAAGGAGAGTGACAAACGCCGAAATCAAACAAGAATAACGAAGCCCGGTTGGTTACAGTGCATACATTATAGGCTAACGTTAGCATGTTCGAATAGGGATGCACATTTTTAATTTTTTTTCTGACCGATAACTGACGCTCCTTAACAGTTTATTAACCTTTAACCGATAAGATTACAACGCTCCCAGCCGGGGACAATCACTTTGTTTTTGTTTTTTTGTGCGCCGTGTAACACACGTGCCTGCAACAGCTGATCAGCGCAATGTCAATATTGTGCTCCGTCTCAGCTGATCGAGTTCATATGAAGGTTAGATCATCCAGTGTTGAACTGCACAAAGTGCAGCCAAACACCAGGCTGAAGAGAGAGGAAGAGGAGAGGCTCCTCTGTGGAGCTGCTGCAGAGCTGCCTGTTGTTACAGCTGCACATCTATGTCTGTGTAGGCTACATTTGTTGTCTGATCTTCCTTCACAACACCATAAGTTAATGTAAGTCCTCCTGTGTAACTTAGTACAGTAAATGCCAAAGCTGAACGAACAAAACTTTTTTCTCTTCCTACTTCACCAGTTTACCTGCACTTACTGTTCAGAGGGGGGGGGGGCATCACTCGTATTGCTGACGTCATTGAACGGCGCAGGCTGACTGTTGCAGTACTCGAAAAAAAACACGGCAGGTGGCTCATAATGAGCAAAACTCCACAGAGCAGCTTTAAGTCATACACAGAAGCAGAAAGTGAGCATTGTTTCAGGTTATGTTCCAGAGTTTGAATCTAAACCGACTAGTGTATTGACAAACCTCTTCAGGGAGCACTGTGGAAGAGACGACACGTGTGTGGTCTGTAGGCAGAGGGATGACTGGAGAGTGGTCTGCAGAGGGAGAGGCGACTGGGGAGTGGCCTGTAGACGGAGAAGCAACTGGTGTGCGGAGGACAGGTTTCTTCACTGTAGCTGGAGCCGTAGGCTGATGGAGGCAAAAAGGGAGAACCAGAGGAGAATGTGAGAGGGAGACACACATCAAAAATTATCTGACACACACACACACACACACAAGTCTTTGTGCTAAAGTATTGGTTCTCACTGCTGTCCTCATATTTCAAACAAACAATGGCCACAAACATAGGCATACACACAAAACACACAAGAGGAATCGAACCACACCAAATCTTAAGTCATACACAGAAGCAGAAAGTGAGCATTGTTTCAGGTTATGTTCCAGAGTTTGAATCTAAACCGACTAGTGTACTGACAAACCTCTTCAGGGAGCACTGTGGAAGAGACGACACGAGTGTGGTCTGTAGGCAGAGGGATGACTGGAGAGTGGTCTGCAGAGGGAGAGGCGACTGGGGAGTGGCCTGTAGACGGAGAGGCGACTGGTGTGCGGAGGACAGGTTTCTTCACTGTAGCTGGAGCCGTAGGCTGATGGAGAGGCAAAAAGGGAGAACCAGAGGAGAATGAAAGAGAGAGACATGACAGAGAGACATCAAAAATTATCTGACACGTACTACTACTACTATTTATACTAATATTAATTTTTTTTTTTAACTATTGCTAATTGCTATCCATTATTACTATTATTGTCATTATTAGATAGGCTACAACTACAGTCCTAATAAAAAATAGCCTACTAATTCAGCACCAAACAGACTGATATTTCAAAATGTAGCTACATTCAAATTTAGTTCCTTCTGTCAACTGAAGTTTCAAATACACTCATTTCTATCAATATTTATCTCTAATATCTCCTCCAAAGCTGCCTGTCATAGATTAAATTCACCAAGATGGCGATCATTTTACATCCATTAAAATAACATTTAGCCAAATCCTTGTGTGGTGATCAAATAGATTATAAACTTTAGCCGAAAATACGACCAACAACTGATAAATTTACCACTGCCTTTCAACCGAGGTGAATGCATATGCAGACAAAGGTGTTAAACAAGACATTTAATAGATGGTAAGGGGCCGCTGGAAAATGACTATCATCTCCAGACCACAGTCCACATCTAGACTCTAGCTAATTGGACTGGAGGCTAGCATCTCTCCTCCTACCTCTTGAGTAGCAGCAGCAGCTGTGCTGAGCATGGAGGTATAGTGCTTGATTATGCCACAAAGTTTTACATCTAGTGCTGGGCTGTTAACACCATTAACGGCGTTAACAGACATTGGCCGCGTTTCCCAGATTTGTTAAACTACAGATAAACTATCTTGCTCAGTATCTACTCTTTGCACCTCGTCTGCACCTCAATGACGGACCACAGCGTCTTTTTCCGCAGCATCATTTAACTCAGGTGACAGAATAACAGCAGTCTCAGTACAGATCAGTGGTCGCTGCTGTCGGTGTGTTTTTAAAGTTAGCGGGTTTGATTCTCACGTCGAACGTTGCGCTCGAGTGCTAGTGGAAAAGCAAAAAAACCATCAATCTGAAAACACATATCTATTCTAACTTTACACAGACTTAAACAAAATTGTGGTGCAGACGCTAGAACATGATTTGCAAGAATTTTCACTTCCAAGAATTTTTTTGCGTGTGGTTTGGCTTTAGGTCAAGAATAACATCCTGCAATTCAGACTTACTCACCAATAATCTGCTCCTTATGTTTGAAGAAATATGTATACTCATTCGGTGCTACATTATTCTTCAGAACTCCCCTGTACTCCAGGATGAAAGAGCCTTTTGGAATTGGCTCAGATGCAAACACACCTCGTCCTATCAAAAAATGAATAACAGTTAATGGAAAAAAGTAGTTGCAAGAAGAAAAGTTGAAATTATGATTTAAAAAATGTCAATCATGAGGAAAACATGAAACCCATCAGATCTGCTAACTCACTCATCAAATGTTGAGATTTCAACATTAGTGGACAGATTTGCAATATTTACCATTTGTACTCCTGGAAAATCTCATCTTTTGTCAAAGCAATATTTAAAATCATGCAAAAGTTTGATGTGACATACTATATTTTACTGTATGACCTTGTAATGTGCTACTCTGTCCTTATAAACCATTACTGGGGCCACACACAAACACACACAAGTCTTTGCACTAAAGTATTGGTTCTCACTGTTGTCCTCATATGCCAAACACTGGCCTTACACACCATGATTATGCAAACACAAAACACACACACACACACCATACTGAGTCCGAGTCATATACAGAAGCAATAAGTTAACATTGTTTCAGGTCATTTTAAAGCACTTCCTGTGTTTGAATCTACACTGACAGTGTACTGACAAACCTCTTTGACTTAGACTTTGGGAGACATGGCTGTTGTGTGCAAAACCTGACCACAACTGACCAAACACTGACCAACTGATTGAAGACAGACCAAAAAAACTGACCAAAAACTACCAAAAAACCAATCAAAACTCACCTGAAAATTGACTCAAACCAACTAACAGATTAAACACTGACCAAAATTGATTACAACAAACAAACAAAAAACATTGAATTATTCTTTTTTTAACTCATTGAGTGCCAACCACGTAATTTCTCGTTTTTCGTTCCCATGCGTTGAGTGCCAAAAACGAAATTTTTCGTTTTTTGCTTTTTTTTTAAATTATGAAAATAGACACTTTAATACACATTATATGTAAATTTGGGGACTCTACGACGAGGAGAACTGAAATAGATGACGATCAAAGTCACATGACAGCTCATGATCTGGAAGTTTTTATCATAACTCAGCTTCTGCAAACGGAGTTCTGCATGCAGATGCAGCGCAGCTGCTCCGCTGCTGCTCCGCTCTCACCCGCGAGGCTGCATGCAGCTGGGAGCTGAACCAGGAAGCTCTCAGCCCACTGTCCCGCCCGGTCTTCATCTGGAGCAACACCGTGTCCTCCCCAAAGTCCTCCCGCGGTAATATCTGATGGTCTCTGGACCAAAGCAGACCGGCACCACCGACCCGTACCACAGAACGGACCGCGACCACCGGCGGGACCGGTGTTCGCGAGCCGCTGTGGCCGGCAGAGCCTCACGTTCCGCGGCGAGAGGCTGTGACACGGCACGGTGCGTCTGTGTTATTGTTGTTTAGTGGCGCCCCCCCCGCCCCCGCTGGTGGTTTTGTGAATAGAACAACAATTGTTGTGTATATTTATCTTATACGAGCCCTTTGATCCAGAAATGCGAGTGTCTGAAGAGCGACAGGCACAAACAGCGCACCTTTCATAAAAGACGCTCTATCTCCTTTTCTAGAAAAAAAGGAGGGATTTTGGTGAACCCAGCCATGTTTAGCTTGACTTTTCTCAGGAACGGAGGCACGTAGAAACAAACGGTTTGTGGCCATTTGAAGGATAAAGTTAAACCTTTCAAATGAGCTACAGTATGTGTTGGTGGCAATAATATAGAATACACTATGGCTCTAAAATAAAAAGTCAAATATGGTCTAATTTGCCGGTACACTTGACTAAAACTTTGGAAAGGAGCGCGGCACTCAATGAGTTAAATGTTAAATGCTCATTGTCCAGAATTGATGTTATAAAAAAGTGAAATTATTAGATGAAGACTTGAAATTATGGTTAAAGAACAATGTCAATCATGAGGAAAAAAAGATGAAATTAATCAGATCTGCTAACTCACTCATCAAATACTATCTCAACATTACAGAAGAGATTCACAATATTTACTGTTTGTCCTCAGTGAGAAAAGGTATAACTTGATGAAAACCTTGTGAAATGTGATCCTATAACTGCTTTTGTCATAAACTAGGCCCAATATTTAAATTCATGCAAAAGTTTGATGTGACATACTATATTTTTTACTGTTATGACCTTGTATGTGCTACTCTGTCCTTATAAACCATTACTGGGCCACACACAAACACACACAAGTCTTTGCACTAAAGTATTGGTTCTCACTGTTGTCCTCATATGCCAAACACTGGCCTTACACACCATGATTATGCAAACACAAAACACACACACACCATACTGAATCTGAGTCATATACAGAAGCAATAAGTTAACATTGTTTCAGGTAATTTTAAAGCACTTCCTGTGTTTGAATCTACTCTGACAGTGTACTGACAAAACCTCTTTGACTAAGACTTTGGAGACACGGCTGTTGTGTGCAAAACCTGACCACAACTGACCAAACACTGACCAACTGATTGAAGACAGACCAAAACTGACCAAAAACTGATCAAAACTCACCTGAAAATTGACTCAAACCAACTAACAGATTAAACACTGACCAAAATTGATTACAACAAACAAACAAAAACATTGAATTATTCTTTTTTTAAATGTTAAATGCTCATTGTCCAGAATTGATGTTATAAAAAAGTGAAATTATTAGATGAAGACTTGAATTTATGGTTTAAAGAACAATGTCAATTATGAGGAAAAAAGATGAAATTAATCAGATCTGCAAACTCACTCATCAAATACTATCTCAACATTACAGGAGAGATTCACATTATTTACTGTTTGTCCTCAGTGAGAAAAGGTATAACTTGATGAAAACCTTGTGAAATGTGATTCTCACACCTCTCTACCTCTCTTCCCTTCTGCACCTCTCTCACCCTGCCCGCAATCTAAGATCCAGTGCATTCATCAACCTCTCCATCCCCAAAGTCCGCACCGTCTTTGGACGCAGTGCCTTCAGGTTCGCTGCAGCCTTTGACTGGAACACCTTACAAAACACCCTTAAACTCTCTGTCCTCACGTCTCTCTCTGTCTTCAAACAAAATTTACTACATACCACAGTCGACTCCTGCACATGCTAACAGGCTTCTCGTCATGCCCCATTGTTTAATTACATTGTATTATATTGTATTTTATTGATTATATTGATATACTGTATGTACTGTTTTGTAGAGAATTTTTCTGTGTAATTTATTAACCTTGTTTCATTTTTAGCACTCCCCTCTCCCTTCCCCCTCAGGCTGCACTTGAAAATAAGAATTTTTGTTCTTAATTTGCTTGCCTGGTTAAATAAAGGTTAAATAAAAATAAATAAAAAATAACTGCTTTTGTCATAAACTAGGCCCAATATTTAAAATTCATGCAAAAGTTTGATGTGACATACTATATTTTTACTGTATGACCTTGTATGTGCTACTCCGTCCTTATAAAACCATTACTGGGCCACACACAAACACACACAAGTCTTTGCACTAAAGTATTGGTTCTCACTGTTGTCCTCATATGCCAAACACTGGGCCTTACAAACCATGATTATGCAAACACAAAACACACACACACACACCATACTGAATCTGAGTCATATACAGAAGCAATAAGTTAACATTGTTTCAGGTCATTTTAAAGCACTTCCTGTGTTTGAATCTACACTGACAGTGTACTGACAAACCTCTTTGACTTAGACTTTGGGAGACATGGCTGTTGTGTGCAAAACCTGACCACAACAAACACTGACCAACTGATTGAAGACAGACCAAAACTGACCAAAAACTACCAAAAACCAATCAAAACTCACCTGAAAATTGACTCAAACCAACTAACAGATTAAACACTGACCAAAAATTGATTACAACAAACAAACAAAAACATTGAATTTATTCTTTTTTAAATGTTTAAATGCTCATTGTCCAGAATTGATGTTATAAAAAAAGTGAAATTATTAGATGAAGACTTGAAATTATGGTTAAAGAACAATGTCAATCATGAGGAAAAAAGATGAAATTAATCAGATCTGCTAACTCACTCATCAAATACTATCTCAACATTACAGGAGAGATTCACAATATTTACTGGTTTGTCCTACAGTGAGAAAAGGTATACCTTGATGAAAACATTGTGAAATGTGATTCTATAACTGCTTTTGTCATAAACTAGGCCCAATATTTAAATTCATGCAAAAGTTTGATGTGACATACTATATTTTACTGTATGACCTTGTGCTACTCCGTCCTTATAAACCATTACTGGGCCACACACAAACACACACAAGTCTTTGCACTAAAGTATTGGTTCTCACTGTTGTCCTCATATGCCAAACACTGGCCTTACACACCATGATTATGCAAACACAAAACACACACACACCATACTGAATCTGAGTCATATACAGAAGCAATAAGTTAACATTGTTTCAGGTCATTTTAAAGCACTTCCTGTGTTTGAATCTACACTGACAGTGTACTGACAAACCTCTTTGACTAAGACTTTGGGAGACACGGCTGTTGTGTGCAAAACCTGACCACAACTGACCAAACACTGACC